>NC_081411.1:418668070-418973570 GCF_030272615.1 Cryptomeria japonica | reverse complement strand
CTGGTCGACTATGAACTCAACTACACACCTATTGAGCAAGCTTGCCTAGCAGTAATCTTGGCAGCAACAAAACTGAGGCATTATCTATTGACACATAAGGTAGAGCTCATTGTTAAGATCGATCCACTAAAGTACTTACTTAGCAAAGCAGCATTGACTGGCCGATTGGCCAAATGGGTGATGATTCTAAGTGAGTTCAACATTGAGTATGTGGACCGTAAGGCTATCAAAGGACAAGTTATTGCAGATTAGTTGGTCGATGCACCCCTCATAAGCGATCATCCTCTCATTTCCAATTTTCCAGATGAAGAGCTATTCATGATCACAGAAGCACAACCATGGAAGCTATACTTTGATGGTTCATACACTAGGCATGGCTTGGGGGTAGGCATTCTCTTTATCACCCCTCAAGGTGATAGCATCCTGAAGTCATACAAGCTCACATTTCCATGCACCAACAACATAGCGGAATATGAGGCCTTGATCACAGGACTCAGACTCACCATACAATGGAAATTAAAAGAGTTACAAGTATATGGAGACTCCCAGCTGGTCATTCGACAAGAAATAGATGAATATCAAACCAAGGATGATAAACTCATTCCTTACAAGCAAATGGTGGATAGTCTAAAGGCATCATTTACTACTATCACTTTTGAGCAGATACCCAAAGATCAGAATCGAGCCGCTGACGCTATGGCTACCATCGCATCTCTCCTAGATCTTCCACAGAATTCAACACACTATGAGTTCTTGGTAGAACAACTTTGGATTCCCGCTTATGATATCCCCAAATCTGAGATGATATGTTGCCTTGTTAGTTCTAAATCCCCATGGTACGGTGAATTATACACCTACCTCCGCGATCACACACTTCCTCCTGACCAATCAAGTAACCAACGTAAAACATTTATTCGCCAAACCACCCAATATACCATCATTACCGAAACCCTATACCGACGTAGTCTTGATGGTACTCTCCTTCGATGTTTGGAACAAGATGAGATAACAAAGGCCTTGGAAGAGGTACATGAAGGAATTTGTGGAACCCATGCAAGTGGCCTGTCACTAGCTAAGAAGATCATATGAGCTAGATACTATTGGCCATCAATGGAAAAAGACTCCTACTACTTTGTCAAAAAGTGCAAGAAATGCCAAGTTCATGGAGACCTGATACATGCACCAGCACATAAATTGCAACCCATCACAACACCATGGCCTTTTTGTCAATGGGGACTTGACCTTGTGGGTAAAATCCATCCATCTTCATCAAACGGCCATAAATTCATTATTACCGCCACCGAATATTTCACAAAGTGGATCGAAGCTATTCCACTTACCCAAGTCACCGGCAAGTAGATCCCCTCATTTATCCTCAATTACATCATCTGCCAGTATGGTGTACCCATGTCCATCATCATAGATAATGGTCTTCGTTTCAAAAATCAGGATGTCCGTGAACTCTGTGAGAAATTTCACATCCAACACCGCTTTTCCACTCCCTATTACCCACAAGGCAATGGTCAGGCTGAAGCATCAAATAAAAACATATTGAGAATCCTCAAGAAAATAGTCAATGATGTCGGTCATGATTGGCATGTTCAACTGAATCCAGCACTATGGGCGTATCGAACTAGCATTCAAACCCCTACAGGCGCAACTCCTTACTCACTGCTTTATGGTGTAGAAGTTATCTTACCTATTGAGGTTGAGATACCATCTCTACGGGTTTCCTTGCATAATCTCATAGATGATGAAGCGTATAGAGTATCACGTCTTCAAGATTTGGAACTACTTGATGAGAAACGACAAGCTGCATACAACCACCTCAAAGCCTATCAGCAGCGCATGAGTAGGAGCTATAATCATCGGGTTAGACCTCGTACATTTGAGGTAGGTGATCTTGTTCTCCGAGAAAATCCTCGTAACCAACCAAATAGAGAACATCAGGGAAAGTTTGAATCAAACTGGCTGGGTCCATATGTTATCACTACTGTATTTGGGTCCGGGGCATATCAGTTGGCTACTTCAGAAGGAGAACCGCTAGCAAATCCGATCAACAACATGCACCTTAAACGGTTTTATACCTAAAAGTTGTACAAAGCATCCGGCTCCCATCCATACTGCAAAAACACCAAAAACATTTTGAAAAATGTCCTAAAGAAAATACAAAAACATCAAAAAAGTAAAAAAAAATAAAAAAATCATGCATCCAAACGGTGAACAACCACTCCGGTGGCACCTTGGATAAGTGCAATGGTGAAAACCTAGCAAACAGGCGCCACTTGTAAAGGCTACGGCTCCATTGTCTTTCAAGTTTGTTGCGATCACATTCATTACATACACACATCCATCTGTCCCAACCATGGTTTGTTATTGATATGCAATAAAGAGATAGTACTTCATGCATCTTACATCTCGCTTTTCCATAGTCATGTCTAAACTGGGGGCAATTCCCTTAACCTATTGATGGAAGTGGATTATGCATTACTTGTGATTTGTTGGGTTATTCATTCAAAACTGTCTCACAAAAACCAAAAACATCAGAAAAACATTGAAAATCAATAAAAAAATAGGGCAACACATTATACATACTCATCTGAGCAGATACCAAACAAACATTGTGACATACTCAACAACATGACCACTTATCAATCAAAACCAAACAATCAACATCAACTCAAAATTGTCTTCAACAAGGATGCATCCTTCCTTACCAAACCAAAGACAAAATGACATTTTCTTTGACAAGAAAATTCTGTTTAAGCTATCAAATACTTGATTGATTTATGGGTTATTTATATCAGGTTCTTACAGCATTGTTTGTGTATCCTCTGCGATTTATTTCCAATGAAATTCTAGGGCATGTACTAATGGTTTCTACGTGGGAAGTTCACTAAGCTACGTGATCACGTGCAACATACAGTAATAGATCATTACGGCTTGCTGACTATAGCGTATACCTTGACCATCTGAGCATGAATCATTATCGAGAATCCATATTCTTTATTTGTTATTCTTTGTATATGCTATTTGTTTGCAGGTACGAATGCTCTTCGTTTGGTTTCTCCTACCTCATCCAATTAGATAAAGGTTTTATCTCTTACTACAGTATGCACTTGTCTCAGGATATGATCAATTCAAGATCAAGGAGGATGATCCAAGTCATGCATGAAAGAAGATAATCCTTGTCTGTTCCGCAAGCAATACTTTGGTCAACTTGACCCATTATATCAAGTTGTTTGTATTAACTTGCTATATCAAAATCCATGTAAGAAATACTCAGGTCATCTTGAATCATTATGTCAAGATGCTTGTATTCTCTTACAACATTTTAAAGCTCAATGATGAAAATAAAGCACTATGGATCGTCATTTCATCTCATCTATATATATTGCATTCCGTTGCATATCGCCCATCCATTTACTCATTCATTATTTTTGTGAATAAGGTTAATATGAGCAGCTATGTGAAAATTGAGCTGGTCTTGGATATAATCACGACCGAGTACTCTGATACATCATCAGTACATCATGCAAGGTGTAAACAACCTTGCATTCATTTATCATGATCATGTCCTCATCATTACATATAGTTGCATTTACATCAAGTGCATTTCATATCATTTTAGTTGTTTAAATAGCATATAGATTGCATTATCATTTGTTGACATTAGTCTTCTCATATCATTTCATCATTGCATAAATCATGATGTTTAGATTTCATTCATATGGTCAAATTGTCCTTGATTGTATTAGACATTTACTATGCATTCATCTAGTATTAGTTACCAATCATCATTTACCATCCGTTATCATTACATGCATTCATTTATCTATCCATTAGTTAAAAGGTGCATTCATTCATCCATTTTAATGTGTCTTATTATATTCATTTTATTTTCACCTATAATTCATTTAGATTGCATTTCATTGTCCCTTTTTAATTGCATTAAGGTGTAGTTATTAACCATAAGTTGCATTATCATTTTCATTATCATTTTACTTCATCCTATTTTGGCATTTAGCATCATAAAAACCATTTGTTTTTCAACATTGGTTCATACATTATACATATGCATTCATTTAGAAATCATCATATAACATTTGTACTTTACATTTGATTATCCATCTCATATTCATTTAAAGCCATCTAGATACATTTACATACACATAACTCATTCATTTAAACAAGCATTACATCATTGCCATATCATTATCTCATCCTTGTAATCATATACACATACAAGATACTATCTATAACATTATGTCATCATATGCATATATCATCATCATGGCATTACATACATAAAGCAATACATCTAACAAATCATGCATATAAATAAAACCTGCATCCATATGTTAAACATCACAATCATAAACCGTACATATAGACATCATATAAGCATACATCATCATAAATCATCATAAAACATGCATGTAAAAACAACATATAGGAATCATCTCATAAATGCATACATATACAAGTATCCATCTAAGCATAAAGCATAAATCATCATCCTACATAACATCCATACATATCAACATGCATATCATCACAAAAATATGGGATCTCCTCATATATACATCATCTCATGTATCAGAGTACAATGAAGTCCAAAAAATCGGCTACCAAGAGCCATCCAAGATACAGTCCAAAATGACAAAAATATCAAAATACATACAAAGTGCTCTCTTAGATGCCACTCTAACTAGATGTTGCACCCCCATCTCCACCTGCTCCCCCACTGGTCCCTGCACCACCTGATCTGTCTCTTTGTGGAGGACCCATCAAACCCCCACTAACTCATGCATCCCCTGATCTATCTCTCCATAGAGGACCCATCACACCCCCACTGCTCTGCATCCTCTGAGATTGCTCTGATCTGGTTTGCCACATCTGGGAATAGCTCAATGCCTGCTGACTAGCTAGTACCACCTGCTCATATAATCCTCGCTAATACTCTATCTCAGCATGTGCTCGTCCAAACTGTCTCATCACCTGCCTCGTAGGACCCTGTGCTCCTACTTTAAACCGGACTCTCTCTTGCAGCTCCGCTAACCTCTCCACCACACTATCCCTCTCCTACAGCACTACAGTCAGCTCTGACTCTCGTGCAAAAAGCTGCACATTTATAGCTTCCACCTCCGCCTCCAAATCCTCCGCCCATGCCTCAGATGCCTCAAGTCAAGACTGCAAAAGTACTATCAGTCGCTCCTAAATATCTCCACCTGATCCCTCTCCTGTATCCATGGGTGCATCACTTGTAGCTCCCTCTCCAGTGGCTTCCTCCCCTCTATCCCTTAGTATCTCCCTCTCCATACCTCGGCCACCTAATCGGACTCCTCTTGGCATCAATGGTCCCTGAGATAACTACAATGGCAATCCACCTCTCCCTCTTTGCTGGATCTGACTGCCCAAACCACCAAATCCACCACCTCCTCCTCCTCCTCCACCATCCCCTCCTCCATCCCCTCCATCATCTCCTCCTCCTCCATCTCCACCATCCCCTCACCCTCGTGCAGCAACTGTAGGTCCTCGACCTCCTCTCCTCCTCCGTCTCCGCCCCCTGTCATCCTCAAAATCTGGCATTGACTCTGTCGGATCTGATATCCGAGGAATCAGATGAGCCGCCATATACTGTGTATACTCATCTGATACCCCTGCATCCACCACCCTCGGCCGTATATCCCAAGGTCTCGCCTGCATCATCCGAAACTCTGCTAGTGCTTGATCATATGGAAGTACTGGCCCCCAAGCATACCTCTCTCAGACCACTCTGGCATACTCCCTCGATCCCCTAGGCAGTCCCTGCTGTCGCCCAAACTGCCTCATCACTCTACCTGGCACCTGTCTCTCTACATGATAAGATGTCCTCCCAATGAGGAATCGGGTCATGAAAACATATGGCAGCACCTCTACATCATCATCCTAGAGCTCGCAATCTAGATAGGGTCTCCAGATCATCCAATGCCTACCGCCACCACTCTAACTTCCCCAAGTGGGGCTAACTCATCATACCACTGTACATAAACATATAGGGCTGGTCGACTGCTCAAAATCTCAAACTTACCAATCGGGTCACTGGTAAGTGCTCCCACGGTCAAATGTGCAGCAACGTCACTCCCACTACTAGTGAGCCCCTCCCGCGGTATACCACCTCATGCAGCTCTTGATATAGGTGCATCAACACGCACGGTCCCCACGCAAATCGGGTCCCCTCTGTCATCATCATCTCGATCACCTACCCCCAACCAATGGCTAGACCATGTGATCGCCTATCTGGGCACAATAGTCCTCCCACAATGCTTGACAGAACTGCTAGTAACGGCTTGTATAAAGCAGCGACGTCCTCCCAAGCAATCGAGCCATCATCAATGAACACGTCCTCATCAAAGAATCTCTGCACCGCTAGAGTCCCCCATGATCTGTCATATATGACCAACTCCCCCCGAATCAGAATATGCAGGATGTGCCACACATCCTCCAGTGTCACAGTCATCTCCCCCTATGCTAAGTGAAATGCACATGTCTCACTGTGCCAGCGCTCTGCCAAGGCTGTAATCAAACTGTGATTCATCTGAATCATGGGCATATGCATAACATCATACAGCCCAGTCTCTACAATGCAATCAATCTCGACCTCCGTCAGTTGATCTCGTAGCCCCTGTGTAGCCAGATGTTTCTCACGCAACTGTAAGACGCGTAGATCCTCCTGCACACATGCATCAATCATCATCAGTTTTTTTGTTTCAAACTTTCTTAAGTTTAAACCTAGACTATCAATAGATACTTTGATCAAGTATCTTTGGGTCTCAACAGGTAAGCAATCATGGCACGCCTAGACTTCAACAGACATTTATCCTAATGACCTAAGTCTCATTAGGCTGCTATGGTTCAAAACAACTCCCACTTTGCATCGCCATCCATCCATCATTGACATCGGGAAATTTTTGTTCACACAAACTGGGGCATCTATTATCTTGCAAACAATAGCGCTAAAACCCTAACAATAGCACTACTTAAAGACAATAGTGCTAAACCCCTGACAAAAGCACTTAATCAGCTATGCCAAAGCGCTAAAACTACAAACGCACTACAACTGCTCCACAATAGCGCTGCTTAAAGACAATAGCACTCAATTGACCCCACAAAAGCGTTAAACAAACAAAAGCGCCTAAACATGCATGCAATAGCGCTAGAATATTTCAAAAGCGCTCAAACAACAACACAATAGCGCCATTGCGGCACAAATGTGCTAGTTAATTGGACAACAACGCCAAAACATAGTTTCAGCACTATTGTCCTAACTCAACTTAGACTCAGCGAAAAACGTATAAAAAATGCATCGAATTCAAAATTTCAAATTTGCGTACCATTGGTCCATAGTCGTCTGGCTGCTGGAATCGACGGACTCGCTCAAATCAGTGCTCTGCAATAGGTACCGACATCCTGACTACTGCTAGCTCCTTCAAAATGTCACTGTCAGAGCTATAGTTTTACTACAATCGCGGATTCAAATGACCCTGTTTTCACCCCTTTCTCCCCATATAAACCCTTCGCCGTAACCCTAATTTTCCCCCACTCACCGCCGTGGCCCCTGTGAACTTCCTGAGCCCCCCATTTCTCCATTTTATCTCAGATTTCTTCTAAATTTCACCAGTATTGCTACTTTCTTCTCTTCTAGCACCCCGCCAATTTTCATTCTTTTTCAAGAGATCGCCCGATTTTTCAAAAAAATTTGGCCCATCTCTCGAGGGGGCATACCACCCACTAAATTAACATTTATGGGGCATTTTTCACACCTATTTTTCTTTCTTTTAAATGACACGATAAAGCGCACTGTCTCAAAGAGGGGCAAATGTAGTCAAATAAATCTGTCATGTTTAATTAAATAGATATTTGTTATTTATTTGATTAAAAATCCACTAGCCATTAGTTAATTAAATTAATATTTAATTAACTCATCTCCAAAATATTCTCCTATTAATTAAATAAATTATTCAATTTATTTTAATTAATTCATTATACCAAATTCACAATCAATTAAATGAATAAATTCTATTTATTTAATTAAATCCCCCTTGTTTCTCTTTTAAATAAATTAACATTTATTTAAATCATTTATCCCTCACCCACTTGCATTTTCCTACAAATGCAACTTGCACACACAAATTGAAATATTTTAATTAAAATCCTATTTTTCCTCACCCACCAAATCCACTTGCAATCCTAACCCCCTTCTAGATTCTTCTAACCCCTTCCTAATTAACCTAATCCATCCCCTAAATATTGTCACATTCCTAAGCAACTTGGAGTCACTTCTCAAAGACCTCAAAGTCTTTGAAAAACATTTAATGTTTTGTGTATTCAACAATTTAACCTCCAAAGTCTTTCATGACCACTAATGGCTCTTACATGACCATTTATGGTTAATTCAACTTGCACTCATGGGTCTCCTCAAGCATTTATTGCTTTAACCATGGTTATCCTTTTTACCCTTGCACAAGAATTTATCCATTGGATAAAAGCTTTATTTTTTGAATAAAGAATTTATTCATTCAACCCAACCTTGACCTTAACCCCCAAGTTGACTCCCAGGTCATGTCAAGCATTTAATGCTTGTTCCCTCTCCTCTCAACCTATCTCATATTGACATTTGTCATCCAAGGATTGGGTTGAAAGCCCTCACATGGATTGAATATCATTCAATCCCGACCCTTGTTGAGATTACTCAATCTCAACCATCCATTGCTCCATTTTTCCTATAAATAGAGCCCATTTCTTCATAATCCAGATCCTGAAAACTTGAATGCATTTAATCTATAGGCAATTTTAGAGAGCATTTAGCATAATATCTTGTCATTTTGGTTAAAATAAATCATTTTAGTATCAATAGCATAGTATTAGCTTTTCATTCACATTTAGAGCAAATACTTCAATCTCAAACCTCCATAAGCATCCATAGTGCAAAAAGCTGCTGAGAGCTACACTAGTTTGGAACTTGGAGAGGAGAGGAACAAAGGAGAAGGAGCCAAGAGTATGGTAGAAGGCCATTTGGAGATGCCTTCTTGCATTTATATTCGTAGTTAAATGTTTCACTTTGTTCTTGGTGTCTCTTTTGATATGCCTGCTTAGATTAATCTTTTGTTGAATAACACTAACCTTAACGCTTGTTTCTTATGTTTTTGTGTGTTATACGACCATAGGTTTTAGTCTAACACTTGCCCTTTTTGCAGAGCATCACAATTTATTCTGACTTGTGATATTTTTCTACTGGAAAAATTCACTGTTGGTCATAATAGGTGCTTCTACTATTTTTCTATTTTAAGGTGTCGAAGGATTGTTGACATTATTTTATCTAATTAATGGCTTTATTGGTTTTTTAATTTTAAAAAAGTTCTTCTACGAGTGCAACAATGGAGGCATATCCTTTGATAAATTTCTTGTGGTAGTTGGTGTATTTGAGGAAAGGTTTTACTTATGAGGTTTGTTGGAAATTAAGGTGTTTCAACCTTAATAATTCTAGATTATGTATTTATTATTATTTTATTTTTTTCCATGGTTATTTGATATTCATGTAATTAAATAGTTGTGCTCCAACATAAAGGGGTGTGGGTTTTATTAGTTGTTACTTTTGCCACATGTTAGTGCCTTAAATATCAATTTTTTAGTTGTCAAAAGATGCCTATCAAGTGGTATAACATGTAAGACCTATTTTAAGGGATATTGTGATAGATTGTATGACAATTGTAAGGGCTAAAAGTGGAGTGAATCATTTTGGATGTGAGAATCATTTATTATGACATGCGTAAAAGAATCCTTACATTTGTTATTAATAGCCTATGATGCATGCAAGAGTATCTCCTATATTTGGGAGATTCTTATGACAACTTGTAAGAAAGTGTAATGATGCAGGAGCATCCCTAGTCTATGAGCAATCTTGTATCAACCAAAAATATTTCCTTTCAATTTAGTTCTTGTTCAATTTAGTGTGCAGTTTTCTGTGTTCTTACCAGTAGGTACCGATAGTTGCTTTATTTTCATTGCAGATCCTATTTTCAGGTTCCATGTTGGTTTGTGTGCTTAATTCCATATTTTCAGTCCATTTGGATTCTTTTCCAGCTATTTATTGCTCTCGGTTGACTATTTCTAGGTTTCGGGACAGTTCTTGTGCTTACCGGTTAACTTTCCTTCATTACCAGAGCGGTTCTTGGCATGTGGATCTATTTTGGGTCTTGTCCGAAGTTCTTTGGCATGTGGTTAATCTTTTTGTTGATCCACAATTCTTGGTTGTTATTTTTTGGAAGGTTTTTTTTCATTCATGGGGCTGACCTAGTTACATGTTTCATTTTCCTGCATTGGTAAATGTAATATTTTGAGGCCGACCTAGATATGTTCCAAAGGGTATATATATGGTACTACGTAATCATTTGTGGGACAAAGGAAGTAGTTATTTGAATAAGGATTGAGATTGGTGATTAGTGATCCAGTTGATTCTGAGAGTCCCAGTTGGATTGTATATGGCTTGTAGACTGCATGTAACCGGTTAACTACCAAATGGTCTATGATGATTGTATGATGATAATCGGTTGGTTTCCAGAGGTTCTAAGACAATAAAATGATATGTTTCTGTGATCTTGTTATCTTTTCTTTTTTCTTTCGTTGTGTTACTCTTGTTGCATAAGCTGATTAATTCTCTTTTGAGGGTTTTACCAGTTATGGCTGCATCAATTGGTATTAGAGCTGGTTATGAACTGGTTAATGAAAGAGATGTTTGTGAACCTTGAGGCATTCCTTTGGGTGGATAGATCACCAATTGGAGGCAGGTTGCACATGTGTTCAATAGATCACCAAGGAGAGGCAATTGAAATAGGTAGTCAGATTGTCAAGTTGAGGCAGTTCACCAGATCGAAAGAGGAGACGTCGTCTAGAAGGACAAACCCCCAAAGGGTAGAGCAGATGATGGAGGACTTCAAGAATGAAGTGAAGAACAAAATCCAGAATGCATTGGCTGGTTTGCAGAGGAACCCTAAATCTGAGGATGAGTATGAAGAAGTCGGTGAAGAGCTTGAAGCAGAAGAGCCAGAAGGACTAGAAGATGGAAGAGAGCAAAGATTCCTGATAGCAATGGTGCAAGCTAGTAAAGTTCATTAAGTGGAAGTTTCAAATTTTTTCGGAATGCTGAACCCGAAGGATCTGATTGATTGGATTAGAGAGTTGGAGAATTACTTTGAGTTTGAGGATGTCAAGGACCTGCAGAGAGTCTAGTTGGCACAAACTAAGTTGAAAGGGCATGCTGCCTTATGGTGAAAATAATTGTAGAAAGACATAGTGGATAATGGTGAAGTGAAGATCACTTGGTGGAGACAAATGGTTGCAAGATTGAAGGCCAAGTTCATACCGAGAGACTATGAGTTGGAATTGTTCAAGAAGTTGCAGACCTGAAACATGACTGTGAAAGAGTACACCGATGAATTCTACAAGGTGATGATTAGATTTGGATATAGAGTGATGGACAAAGAAAAGGTGCCGAGGTACATAAATGGACTTGCATTTAACATTCAGGATGAGATACGCATGTTGAGGGTTTCCACAGTTGAAGAAGCTTACTAGTATGCTTTGAAGGCTGAGGAGAATGTGAGAATAAGATAATTTAATAACCCTAGAGGGAAGGATAGATTCAAGGGGAAGATGAGTACAGAGAAGAAAAATTTTGAGGAAGAATAAAAACCTAAGTGGAGTAAAGAACTGGAACATAAAACATAGAGGAAAGGTAGTGGCAATACCGGTAGAGAATTTCCACAAATTTTTCAAGTGTGGAGAAATTGGACATAGATCTTATGAATGTAAGCAAGGAATGACAAGAAGTTGTGTGACAAATGAGGAACCAAAAGGTGAAGTTACCAGAACTGACTGTACACTGGAGCAAGGAGAATCCCTTATGTTTAGAAGATTCCTGATGGAGCAGAGCAGTGAGGGTACGAGATCTACTCAAAGAAATAGTCTTTTTCAGACTGTGTGCAAATCAGGTGGTAAGTGTTGCAAGGTTATTGTGGATAGTGGAATTACTGATAATTCGGTATCTGAATAGATGGTAGTGAAGCTTGGATTGAAAAGGCTTGTGCATCCTTGTCCTTACAAGGTGTAGTGTCATCAAATTGTGACCCTTGCAATTTTCGACCACATTAGGGTCCTCACATTGGCGAATCAAATCCCCTAGCCTGATTGGAGACCCGAGAATTGCTCATCCCTCAAAAATGTACCTTTTTTTGCCCTCTGCATTGCCTGAACCTACTTGTTGTCCTGAGTTAAGGGCAGGACAAGGGCCTGTCCCCCTAGTATAAGGGCATGGTGCCCTTGTCCTTGCCCTATCCTGGGACCCCTTCATTCAAACTATGCATTGGTCTTTGCAATTTGTGAGCAAGAAAAATTTCCCTATGCCAACCTATGACAAAAAATCAGTCCAATAACACTAATTGACGAATATATATGTTACATTTTCCCTCCCATTTGCATAAGTTGGATAAGGTGAATAAGTGCATAAGTTCAAATACATGAGATCACGCATTAAGGAATTCAAGAGCATTCAAGCATTCCTTTCAAGCATTGAGCATTCTCAAGTCTCCCTTCAAGGCTAGGTGTTGCATTCAAGTCAAAGATTCAACCATTGAAGAGGAGATCCCTTTCAACATTCAATTCCATTCAAGCAATTCTATCTATATTCTTATTGCAACCTCCCTTGAGGTGATTTACATTTTAGTATTTTGTTTACATTTACTTGCAAGTACTTTCTTTCATCATTTGGTTAATTCCAAAACTAGGGTTTGACCTGAAGGCAAACCCCCAATCCTAACCCCTTTTCCTCTCTTTTTTGTGTGTAGGTTGTAGGTGTGCAACTATATTTTTAGATTTGAACTCCATTTGCAGAGTCGGAAAAACCCTTTTCATTTTTTGGATTTTTCGGAGGACCATGTGTACTTTCAACATAGTCCCGACAACTTTTCCTCAAATTCACAGGGTGACTTAGTCTCAACATATTATAACCAGATCCAGGTGCACAACTTCATCCCACGCTTCTATCTCGAGTTATAATCAGTTCCTTGCTACTTTTACACTTAGTCCCAAAATACATAATTCAACCATTACTCATTCTAAAAGAGGGGTTAGCTTATCATTTCATACCACTGTCAATTCATTTAGTATTCAATCTCTCTCCTCAAAGATTGGATCTAGTGAATTATCTCCCCCTCTTTTAAATGTGATGTGTGTGAGGTGATTGAAGGGAATTCCATAGTGAAACGTTCATCTCTCATTGGAGGGAAGAAAAGCCTTCCTCTTGATCTCTCCATCATTCACTTTTCACCCCATTACACAAGGTAGGTTGGTTACAAGATGATCAAAAGATAGAAGTAATGGAACAGTGTTTGGTGAATTTAAATATTGGGCCTTTTAAGGATGAGGTTTTGTGTGATGTTGTATCTATGAGTGCTTGTCATGTCTTGTTGGGAAGACCTTGGTAGTTTGATAAGGAGCTATTAAGGACTGTAGAAGAAACCTAATCACTATTGAGAAAGATGGGCGGAAGTTCACACTGACTTATTTGAAGGAGAAAGAGAAGGAGGTGAAGAATATGAGTCTTGAGAAAATTTGCAAACTGAGAAACTAGTTGCAGAGGTTATACCAAAAGATGTCATGATTCTACAAAAGGATCTAATAAATAAGCTTGATGGATAGATAGAATCGGATGACATAAAGCTTATGGTGACAAACCGGATGAAGTCTCATGACAAAAATAAATCAAAGTTGCAAAAGAAAGAGAGCAGTAAGCAGAGACAATGTGCAGATCTGACGCAAAGGAAGAGAAACAAAGAGAGTCAGGGGTTAGAGAAGTCAGTTGAGATCCTGGAGGAGCTAAAGAAGAGGATGGCATATAAGGAATATTTTTGGTTCAGAAATGAGCATGGGGCCTTTATCTCAAATCCTTTTAGATGTTCTTGAGTTGCCTCTCATGGAACATCTCTTTCTACCTGGGGTGTCTGATGCAGGAGCATCCCAGGTCTATGAGCAATCTTTCATCAACCAAAAATATTTCCTTTTAGTTTGGTTCTTGTTCAGTTTAGTGTGCAGTAATCTGTGTTCTTACTGGTAGTTATTTTATTTTCATTGTAGATCCTATTTTTAGTTTGCAGGCTGGTTCGTGTGCTTAATTCCAAATTTTTCTGTCTGTTTGGATTCTTTTCCATCTAGTTATCACTCTTAGTTGACTATTTCTGGGTTCCAAGACAGTTCTTGTGCTTACCAGTTAACTTTCCTTCATTACTGAAGTGGTTCTTGGTGTGTGGATCTATTCTGGTTCTTGTTCGATGTTCTTTGGCATGTGACCAACCTTCCTGTTGATCCACACTTCTTGGTTATTATTTTTTGGATGGATTTCTTTCATTCATGGGGCCGATCTAGTTACACGTTTCATTTTCCTGCATTGGTAAATGTAATCTTTTGAGGCTGACCCAAATATGTTCTGGAGGGTATATATATGGTACTATGTAATCAATTTGTAGGACAGAGGAAGTAGAAATCAAAATAAGGATTGAGATTGGTGATTAGTGATCCTGTTGATTCTGAGAGTCCTGGTTGGATTGTATCTGGCTTGTAGCCTACATGTAACCGGTTAACTACCGGATGTTCTATGATGATTGTATGATGATAACCAGTTGGTTGTCGGAGGTTCTAAAACAATAAAGTGATCTTGTTATGTTTTCTTGTTGCTTTCATTATGTTACTCTTGCTGCATAAGCTGGTTAATTCTTTTTTGAGGGTTTTACCATTTATGGCTGCATCATGTAATGTCATGTAAGAGGCTATGTTTGGCATGTAAGGGTTGTATAAAATTTTACCATATTTTTTCAGAACCTTGTTTTGGCCCATGGTAATGTTTTATGGTGATAAATTGAACCTTCAAGGCTCTCTATATTGAGGGGTTGAGTTGGAGACAAAATAAGTTGTTTTATAGGTACATAGATGTTGTTGAATTCATGCAAGATTGAGGAAATATTTTTTTATTGCAATCTCTTTGGGAAGTAATATAGATTTGCCCTCTTTTCTTGGTGCTTTCTTTTTTCCGAAAAGGATTTCTCTATGTAATCACGATGTTATGCGTTTATTGTTTTATGGTGTTATCTTTTGATGTTATATCTGATTTCTTTCATATGATAAACATTGTTAGATCTTATTTATAGTTTGATTTGAAGCTTCTATTATTGTTTTCCACCTCTTCTTTTCTAACAGGGTTGTCTTTGGTGGTGGGACGTTCATGATTAGGGAAATTTTTATGGGGTCAATAACAAGGTGCCAAAGGGAACTACGCAAATACATTTCTTTAGATTTAGGGGAATTCACATACTCTTGCATTTCTCCAATATTGTCTAGAGTGCTTGGATGTGGTCTTTCACCAATCTGTATATAGTCTAATCATCTGGGTATTCGTCAAAAAAACCATGAATGATATTTTAAAGGTATCCACCATGATCTAGTTGAAGACAACATGGGCATTTTAAAGGCCAAATGGCATTATAGTGTACATAAATGAGCCCCATTCTATAAAAAATGTTGCTTTAGGATGATCCTTCTCTTTGATATGAGAATCCATAAGTGAATGAATAAATATCTCTTTCGACAATAGATTCTAAGGTTTTTTCTATAAATAGTGTGAGGAAGGCATTGTGTATATATGCCATGTTTAACTCCTAGAAACCAACGTACACTTGGATATTGCTTGTCATTTTGTTTTGTATGACCATGAGGCTTATCCATTTTGAATCATATGATTGTTTGATTATACTAGTTGCCAACATTTTTTCTAGGTTTTTTTTACCTTTTTGTTCATATTAGGTTTCAGTCTATAAGGTCTCTTCTAGACATGTTTAACTCCTTACTTTAGTTAAATCTTCATGGTCCAAAATTCCTCTTTAGTGCCCTTAATTTTGGTGAAGGTCTTGGGAAAGAGTTCTTCATAGTCTACGAGGAGTTCAATTATGATTCCAACAACCAGTTCATCCCAATAGTCTCCAATTTTTTCCATCTTTAGGCTATCAGATGCAACTATGTTTTCCTCCCCACAATTCCATGGTTGATTATAATAGTGTTTCCCAAATTCTTTCTTCAATTCCCTTTCTCATTCTCCTTCTCCTACTTAAATTTCTAGTTTAGGATATGTCTCTTCTTCATCCTTATTAATTTTATAACATCAGTTTTCCACCTATTGTTTTTGTTTATTAAACCATTCTACTAGCTTCCATACTCCTTGGCTCCACCCTCCATACTCCTTGGCTCTAGGGTGGCGGTTTAGATTCTAAGGATATGTTCACTAGTACTTGTTTAAATATGATGTTGTTAATGTTATGCAATGCTTAATGTATCTGTTCATTATCATGCCAAAATGAGATTTTGTAGGTAAAATCTTTGCAGACCTTATCCCAATCCTTGGTTTTCTAGTCTTCTTTCCTGATTGATGTACTAGGTTTGTATTACCAATGTTAGTGTCCAATAGAATAGTTGTATATACATGCAAAAATCATACTATCTATCTTTGGTCCATGTAGTAACACAAGTGTAGAGGTGACCACACAAATGATATTCTCTATCTTTGGTCCATGTAGTAACACAAGTGTGGTTTCTTCTCTTTCATTTTGTACTTCCCTTAATCCACTTATACTCATATTAACTATTTTCTCCAGATATTCATCACTTGTGGATGCGATTCTTTCCAAAGTTTTTAGGAACTCCTTAAATCTATCATACAATTTGATTGTAATATTACTAAAGTCTTTCCTAGGGAGTTGTGGTAGGGTACGAGCCCCATTTCTACTACATTCCCTTAACAACAGTCTCCTCTTCCTTTCATGTCCATCCATAGTTATTTATATACAACTTACTAACCCTTGTACTTTATCAAAATGTGAACTTATACTTTTTGGGATGTTCTCTTCTCTAGTTCCACTTCTTTTCTCTCTTCTTATGACAACACCTGCAATGGTGTGCTTAGAAACACCCTCATTGGCACATTCAATCCTTCTTCTATGTCTTTCTCCTCTCTCCATTATATTTCTTAGTCTCCTTTCTTCTCCATCAAGTTTGGTCGTTATGTCTTTCTTCTTCGTTACAATCTTCTCCTTGATCCCTCTTGTGTTCTTGTTATCACCTTTTTTCATGGGTGTTTATGATTTGGTATTGCATTTCTCCTATGTTGCATCCCATGGTGGTTATCCATTTGGTTAAGCTAATGGTCACATCTTTTCATAAGTCTTTCTAGACCATTTCCCCCATTCCATTTCCCATCCCTTTGGTGCCTAACCCCTCTCACAAGGTAGATGTCAAGATGAAATTTTTTTTATTAATCATATTTCTATTCTTATTTCCTAACTTTTTATAATCTGGTAATGTTCTTAAAATTTGAAATTTTTTTCTAGTAAAACCCAAATAGAACCTAACTAGGTTCCTAACAACATAACCAATGTTAGTAAGAAATTTGAGGGATATAGACCAAAGATCTATTTTCAAAGGATTTATGCATTTGTAGTCTTAATACCCTGGATTCACTCCTATTGAGGCAACAAATAGAGTATTCCAAATTCTACTTAAGTACTAAATCATAAAGAAACATCAAATACATAGATTAGACCAAAAAAAATGTATTTATATTTATATATCAATATATGTCAAGTTCATTCCTTATATCTCCTTTATATCTTATGTCTCTTATATATCTCATCTATTATGGTGAATACATATGTCTCCAATTCACATATCTTCTACATGGGATGTTTCCCTTAGTAACCCTAAAGAATATCCTATCTTCTAAGTTGTACATTTTGGAACCTTGTTTTTGTTTATAGTCTAAAGTCTCTGGACTGATGTTTGTACTATTTTTTGGTCAACAATGAGCTTTGTGGTGTGATGCACTTCAAGGTTGATTTACGATTAGGGCATCATCAAATAAAAGTTAGAGACGAGGATGAGCACAAAGCAAATTTCAAGTGTCACTATGGGCACTATGAGTTCTTGGTCATGCCATTTGGGTTGACCGATGCATCCACCACTTTTCAATCATTGCGCAGAAACTGTACGATATAAGAAATGTCGTATGATATTACGTAGAAACTATACGGAAAAATTCGAAAAAGTCAAAAATCCGAAAAAAATAAAAATAAAAAGTTAGTCTTGGAGGCCGAAAAAAAAGTAGTCTTGGGCCCACAGTGGGTGCCAAAAATGTGTGTGTGAAAAGTGGAATAAGAATCTGTATCTGAAATACACAACACTTCAATTAAGTCATTAGATGCATGGTTAGTAAATCAATAATCAATGAATAATAAATCATGACAAAGCGACCCATTGCCTTCTAGTAAATGGGAGTTTAGAATTGCTCTCAGATTTGTATAAGCAAATACCAGTGACTAGACTACACCTAAATGAAGGATTTAATCTATATGAGCATGAGCATGATATTTAGCTAAATGGATGCAATATGGATGAAAAATTCAAGCAATATGGATTCAAGCAATCGTGATTAAACTAAATATGCAAAAAGAAATTAAGCTAAGATGCAAAAATCTCAAAAAAACACAATAAATGATGCTCTGCAAAAAGGATTAGAAAATCTGTTTGATGGCAACACACACAAGAGCACAAGAAACAAACGTTAGTGTTAGCAACAAAAGATTATCCTAAACAGGCATATCAAGAGAGATATTAAGCATGAAATAGAAAGCATATAAACATAGAATGAAATAGCTAATCAAGATGCTCATAGTTGCTCCTCCCTTGTTCCTCTCCTCTCCAAGTCCCAAATGAGTGTAGCTCTCAGCTTTTAGCACTAGCCATGGATGCCATATGGAGATTCAAGATGGTTGAATATGATAAGCAAATACTATGCAAGAGTAGATAGTGATGCTATGAAAAAGCTCTATGCTAATGCCAGTATAACAACAATATTCTAAAATGCTTCTCCTTTGCTTGAGGAGAAGGGTTCTATTTATAGAATAAATGGGGAAATGAAGGGTTAAGATTGAGCAATCTTAACAAGGGTTAGGATTGAAAGTTGGGGATCCATGTGCACAATTGGCACCAATAAAATGGTGACAAGTTTCAACATAGGATTGGGTTGAGAGAAGAGGTTGGAGGCATTAAAGGCCTGAGAAGACCTCATGGTTATCTAGAAGGCAAGGGTCAAGTCTAAATTAAGATTACCCACTGGATTAAGAGTTAATCCAAGGATAAACCTTTGTGCAAATGTTTAAGAGATAATCATGGTCAAAGCATTAATGGCCTGATGAGACCTTTGGGTTGGGTAGAGGTTGAGTCAAAACAAATGTTTTAACCATGTGGGAGGGTTTGAGGTAACCATTAATGGTTATTGGAGACTTTGGGGATTAAGTGGTTGAAGGTTGAAAGCCTTCAATGGTTATCAAAGACTTTGAGCCATTTAGTGGTTGAAGGTTGGAAGCTTTCAAAGGTTATCCAAGACTTTGAAGGTTAATTTGTTGAACACACAAAGCATTAATTGCTTTTCAAAGACTTTGGAGTCTTTGAGAAGTGACTCCAATTTGCTTAGGAATGTGACAATATTTAAGGGATGGATTTAGGCTAATTAGGAAGGGTTTAGAAGAATCTAGAAGGGGTTTAGGCATACAAGTGGATTTTGTAGGAAAATGCAAGTGGGAGAAATTTTGGTATTTTCAATTAAAATAAAATCATTTATTTCAATTAAATGGTGTAAGTTGAATTTGGATAAATATTTAAATAAATATTAATTTATTTAAATGAGAAAAATGAAGATAAAGCATTTAAAATGCTTGAAGACTTTGAGGGAAACCATTAAAGGCTTGAAGACTTTAAGGAAAACCATTAAAGTCTTAAGAAGACTATAGAAAGAAGCCATCAAGTTTGAAGACTTTAAAGCCATCAAGTTTGACTACTTTAAGGGAAACCATTAAAAGTTTCAAGTGGGTGAGGATAAATAGGATTTTAAATAAATAATTTATTTAAAATAGTTGTGCAACTTGCTTTTGTAGGAAAATACAAGTGGGTGGAGGATAAAGGTGATTTAAATAAATTATTTATTTAAAATAATTGTGCAACTTGCATTTGTAGGAAAATGCAAGTGGGTAGAGGATAAAGGTGATTTTAAATAAATGTTAATTTATTTAAATGTGAGAGGTGGGATTTTGGGGGATTTAAATAAATATTAATTTATTTAAATGTGAGAGGTGGGATTTTGGGGGATTTAAATAAATATTAATTTATTTAAATGTGAGAGAAGATTTAATTAAACAAATATGATTTATTTATTTAATTAATGGTATGAATTTGGTTAAGTGAATTAAATCAAATAAATTGAATAATTTATTTAATTAATAGGAGAAGAGCGTTAAGATGAATTAATTAAATATTAATTTAATTAATTATTAATTGATGGTTAAATAATCAAATAAATACTAAATATTCATTTAATTAAGTGGACAGATTTATGTGACTACATTTGCCCCTCTTTGAGACGGTGCAGTTTATCGCATCGTTTCAAAGAAAGAAAAATAGGTGTGAAGAAATGCCCCATAAAATGTAAATTTAATGGGTGGTATGCCCCCTCGAGAGATGGGCCGAATTTTTTTATTTTTTTTTTTTTGAAAAATCGGGCGATCTCTCGAAAAAGAATGAAAAGTGGAGGGGAGGTAGAATAGAAGAAATTAGAACTAATGATGAAAGAATGGGAGAAAATGGAGTGAATATGAAGAAACAACAAGCCAGCGAGTACCCTGAGGTCATGCAAGAGATACATAGCAGATGTAGTGTGGGGTTTTGATTGATGCTATACAATTGATCAAAATTGGTTGGACAATCTGGTGCAATCGGTTTAATTGCCCCGGTCAAGTCAAAGCGTGACAGTTGATGTCAGTTGGTCGCTTGAACATGATAAAGTCTGAGTAAGTGAATCAAAGTGACCTGATGGTGACTTAGACAATTGATGTAATTGTCCGATGAAGTCAAGGTATATGAAGCAAAATACTCGTTGAGACTTAGACAATTGATGTAATTGTCCATTGGATTGTGTTTGATTGGCTAATCAATTGATAATGTGTGTGTGATGGATGGTTGTGGGGAATCATGGTAGCCCCGTTGAGACTAGGTCATTATGATAAATGCCTGATGTAGTCTAGGATTACCATAATCGATTACCTGTTGAGACCCGAAGATACTTGATCAGAGTATCTGTTGATAGTCTAGGTGTGTGGGAGTCGATGTATCTGTGTAGACAGAGTAACTAGCTTAATTTTGTGGATGAGTGAGGATGGGAAGTGATGAAGGGATTAGGATAATGTTGATGATCAAGATAGGGAGGGTGAGGGGGGATTTGATGTTAGATAGAAGATATGGAGGACTAGGATCGAGTCCTATGGAAAAAGATGAGTAAAATAGAGTATGCATTATTATGACTACGTATGCATGATATGCAGCTATTATGAATGTATGGATGGATGGAATGCAACGAAATGCAATATATACAGATGAGATGGAATGACGATCCATGGTGCTTTATTTTTCATCATTGAGCTTTAAAATGTTGTAAGAAAATACAAGCAACTTGACATAAAGATTCAAGATGACCAGAGTATTTCTTACATGGATTTTGATATAGCAAGTTAATACAAGCAACTTGATATAATGGATCAAGTTGACCTGAGTATTGCTTGCGGGACAGACAAAGATTATCTCCGTTCATGCATGACTTGGATCGTCCTCCTTGATCTTAGGCTGATCATATCCTGAGACAAGTGCATACCGTACTAAGAAATAAAAACCTTTATCCAAATTGGATGAGGAGGAACCAAAGAATGAGCATTGTACCTATAAACAAATAGTATATACATAAAGAATAAAAGAATATGGATCCTTGGTAATGGTTCATGCTCATATGGTCGAGGTATACGCTGTAGTCAGCAAGCTGTAGTGATCTATGACTGCATTTTGCATAAGATCACGTAGCTTAGTGAACTTCCCACGTAGACACCATTAGTACATGCCCCAGAACTTCATCGGAAATAATGCGCAAATGATACAAAACAATGCTGAAAGATCCCGATATAGATAAACGAACGATTGTACTCACAAATCAACCAAGTATTTGATAGCTTAACATAATTTTCTTGTCAAAGAAAACGTCATCTTGTCTTTGTTTTGGTAAGGAAGGATGCATCCTTGTTTAAAAGACAGTTTGATTGTTGATGTTGATTGTTTTGATTGATAAATGGTCATTTTGTTAAGTATGTCGCAATGTTTGTTTGGGATCTACTCAGATGGGTATGTACAATGTGTTGCCATGTTTTTGTGTGATTTTTCAATGGTTTTGTCGATGTTTTTGGATTTTGAATTGTTTTGAATGTTTTTGGTATTTTTGCGAGATATTTTTGAATGTTTTTGGATTTTGTGAGTCATTTTTGAATGTTTTTGGATTTTGCGAGACATTTTTGAATGTTTTTGGATTTTGCGAGACATTTTTGAATGTTTTTGCCAATGAATCACCAGTAATGTAGAATCCACTTCCATCATCTAGATTGTAAGGGCATTGCCCCCAAGTTGGACATGATTTATGAAAAGGTGGGAGGCTAGACGCATGGAGTACTTTCTTAATGATAGATGAATAACAAGCCATGGCTTTGGATGGATGGATGTATGTATGAAGTAAATGTGATCGCAACAAGTCTAAAAAGATAATGGAACCATAGCCCTTACGAGTGGCGCCTATTTGCCAGGTTTTCACCATCGCACTTACCCAAGGTGCCACCGGAGTGGTTGTTCACCGTTTGGATGCATGATTTTTCTTTACTTTTATGGAATGTTTTTTGTATTTTCTTTAGGACATTTTTCTGAATGTTTTTGGTATTTTCTGATATGCAGGGGAGCCTGATGCTCTGTACACCTTAGGTATAAAACCGTTTGAGGTGCATGCTATTGATTGGATCTGCGAGCGGTTCTCCGTCTGATGTAGCCAACTGATATGCCCCGGACCCGAATACAACAGTGACAACATATGGGCCGAGCCAGTTTGATTCAAACTTGCCCGGATGTTCTCGGTTTGGTTGGTTGCGAGGATTCTCTCGTAGAACAAGATCACCTACCTCAAATGTACGAGGTCTAACTCGGTGATTGTAGCTTCTGCTCATGCGCTGCTGATAGGCTTTGAGATGGTTGTATACAGCTTGTCGCTTCTCATCAAGTAACTCTAAGTCCTGAAGACGTGAGACTCTGTATGATTCCTCATCGATGAGATTGTGCAAGGAAACCCGTAAGGATGGTATCTCAACCTCAATAGGTAAGATAGCTTCTGCACCATAGACCAATGAATAAGGAGTTGCACCTGTAGGGGTTCGAATGCTAGTTCGATATGCCCATAATGCTGGATTCAATTGAACATGCCAATCACGACCGGCATCATTGACTGTCTTCTTTAGGATTCTCAATATGTTTTTATTGGATGCTTCGGCCTGACCATTGCCTTGTGGGTAATAGGGAGTGGAAAAGCGGTGTTGGATATGAAATTTCTCACAAAGTTCACGGACATCCTGATTTTTGAAAGGAAGACCGTTGTCTGTGACAATGGACATGGGTACACCATACCGGCAGATGATGTAGTTGAGGATGAATGAGGCGATCTGCTTGCCAGTGACTTGGGTAAGTGGAACAGCTTCGATCCACTTGGTGAAATATTCGGTGGCGGTAATAATGAATTTATGGCCATTGGATGAAGATGGATGGATTTTACCCACAAGATCAAGACCCCATTGACAAAAAGGCCATGGTGTTGTGATTGGTTGCAGTTCCTGGGCTGGTGCATGTATCAGGTCACCGTGAACTTGACATTTCTTGCATTTTCTGACAAAGTAATAGGAGTCCTTTTCCATAGATGGCCAATAGTATCCAGCTCTAATGATCTTCTTGGATAGTGATGGACCACTTGAGTGAGTCCCACAAATTCCTTCATGTACCTCTTCCAAAGCCTTTGTTATCTCATCTTGTTCCAGACATCGAAGGAGAGTACCATCAAGACCACGTCGGTATAGGGTTTCGGCAATAATGGTATATCGAGCAGTTTGGCGAATGAAGGTTTTACGTTGGTTATTTGATTGGTTGGGAGGAAGGGTGTGATCGCGGAGATAGGTGTAGAACTCACCATACCATGGGGATTCAGAACCAACAAGGCAACATATCATTTCAGATTCGGGGATATCATAAGTGGGGATCCAAAGTTGTTCTACCAAGAACTCGTAGCGTGTTGAATTCTGTGGAAGATCTAGTAGAGATGCGATGGTAGCCATGGCGTCAGCAGCTCGATTCTGATCTCTTGGTATCTGCTCAAAAGTGATAGTAGTAAATGATGTCTTTAGATTGTCCACCATTTGCTTGTATGGCATGAGTTTATCATCTTTGGTCTGATACTCATCTGTTGCTTGTCGAATGACTAGTTGGGAATCGCCATATACTTGCAATTCTTTTAATTTCCATTGTATGGCTAATCTGAGTCCTGTGATCAAGGCCTCATACTCTGCTATGTTGTTTGTGCATGGAAATGTGAGCCTGTAAGACTTCGGGATGCTATCACCTTGAGGTGTGATAAACAGAATGCCTGCCCCCGAGCCGTGCCTAGTGTATGAACCATCAAAATATAGCTTCCATGGTTGTACTTCTGTGAGCATGAATATCTCTTCATCTGGAAAATTGGAAATGAGGGGATGATCGCCTATGAGTGGTGCATCGGCCAACTGATCTGCAATAACTTGACCTTTGATAGCTTTACGGTCCACATACTCAATGTCAAATTCACTTAGAATCATCACCCATTTGGCCAAGCGGCCTGTCAATGCTGCTTTGCTGAGTAAATACTTGAGTGGATCAATCTTTGCAATGAGTTGCACCTTGTGTGTTAACAGATAGTGCCTCAGTTTAGTGGCTGCCAAGATTACTGCTAGGCAAGCTCGCTCAATAGGTGTGTAATTGAGTTCATAGCCCACAAGTGTGCGAGAGATGTAGTAAATAGCACACTCTTTTCCTTCTGCATTATGTTGTGCCAGTAGTACACCCAATGCTGTACTTGTTGCTGAGATATAGAGCAATAATGGTCTACTTGGATCTGGTGGCATCAGCAATGGTGGATTCATGAGATAGTCTTTAAGCGCCTGAAATGCTTGCTGGCATCGGGCATCCCACTGAAAGCGGATGTTCTTGTGTAGCAGGTGTGTGAAGGGGTGACACTTATCAGCCAATTGTGCAATGAATCTGCGGATGGATTGAAGCCGTCCTTGTAGTGTCCTTAGCTGACTGATATTCCTTGGAGGTGGCATGTCCATGATTGCCTTAACCTTTGCTGGATCGACCTCAATACCTTTGCTTGAGACAATGTATCCTAGAAGCTTCCCGGAGGTCACTCCGAAGACACATTTCTTTGGGTTGAGTCGAACATGGTATTGTTCCAGTCTATCAAAGATTTTATCTAAGATGTGAAGATGTCCTTCTCTAGTAAGTGATTTTGCTAGTAAATCATCCACATAATCTTCCATCATAGTATGCATCATGTCATGGAAGATGGTGGTCATTGCTCTTTGATAGGTCGCTCCTGCATTCTTTAGACCAAAAGGCATTACATTCCAGCAGTATGTGCCCCATGGACATGTGAAGGCTGTCTTATGTTGGTCCTCTGGTGCGATCTTTATTTGATTGTATCCTGAAAAGCCATCCATGAGTGAAAGCATGGCATGTCCTGCTGTCAAATCTACTATGATGTCAATATTTGGTAGAGGGAAGTCATCCTTAGGACATGCCTTATTCAGATCTCTGAAGTCTGTACAAATGCGGATGCCCCCTTTTGGTTTGCCAACTGGTACAATGTTGGAGATCCATTCTGCATAATCAATTGGTCTAATGAAACCAACATCCAGGAGTTTCTTGAGTTCTATTTTGACTAGCACGGCAATCTGAGGATGCATCTTACGAAGCTTCTGCTTGACAGGTTTGGCTCCTTTTGCTACTGTGAGATGATGCATGACTAAATCAGGATCAAGCCCAGGCATGTCTGCATATGACCATGCAAAGTTGATCTGACGCTGTTGGAAGAACTCTATAAATTGAGGCTGTTCCTCTGGAGTGAGAAGAGATGCCAGATGTATGATATGAGGGTTTTCAGGAGTCCCCACATTGTATTCTTTAGTCTCCTCAATGAGAATCGTCGATCGTTCCTGTTGTGTACTAGCAGGGAGAATGTCAAACCCTTCATCCTCAAGTGCCTCAGAGAGGTTTTCACCGTTGGATACGCTCTTTCTTTTTACTTTTGTTGGATCAAACAGTGCCACAGTGTGGTTTTCACTGGAAGATCCATGTTTTAATGTTATATTTTTGCAGCTGAAGGGTTTGGCATCCGCCCCGAAGTATGCTGCGCTATTAAGTTCAATGGCGAATCCAGCTTTGTGATCCCCGCTTGGTAGATTATCCCTTAATTCCAAAAAGTCAATGATAGCCTCATCATTTTGGAAGAGGTCAAGACATGGGGGATTTGGTTGGTTCCATTCGATGAGTTCAGGGTGGATAATGGGCATTACTTCATCGATTAAGTTAAGTGCGGGAGATGTATCAGTGAGGGTTAAGACAGTGTGGTGGAGGTCGTTGATGGTACTCTCCCTATCAGAATCCGGCGTAGGATGAGACGTAGGGTCTGTGGAAGATGTTTCCAGCTCAGGTACCCAAGTGGTCTTTATCTGTGCTTCTCCGTAAACAGGAATGTCTTTGCGTGGCGGAGGTAGTGACGTGTCTTCCTCATCTGAAGTGTTAAGCTGTACAGAATCAAATTCCCACTCATGTGAGTCGGTCTCTGAATCACTTTCCAGCATCCGATTGCTATACCATACTGGGATGTCGCTGGAGTTGAATACTGCAGGTGTGATTGGTTTATGTACCTTTGAGGTGATCGGTGCTGCAGGAACTGTGATGGGGTTTAAAGGTTTTGTCACTGGAAGTATCGACAGTGTTGATTTAGTGGCTTCTATTGGAACGGCTGGTGCCATAGATGCTGCTACGGGTTCCAATATAGTTGCTGCTATGAATGGTTTTATTGATGTGATGACTGCTGTGGATGGGATTACTAGTTCGATTGGTGGGATTTTTGGCACTGATGATGGTTGCGGTGGGTTTGTGAGCCTCGATGGGGCAGTGACAATATTGCTTGATGGTGCTTTGATTATGAAAGGTGTCCTCTTTACAGTAGGTGGGCAAAATGGTTTGCTAGGTTTTCCTTTAAATCTGAGTTTAGGAAGGATCTCTTTTTCAAAGCCTAGGCCTGTATTACCTTTGGGCTTGAACTCTGGCAGCAGCGGTTCATGTCGTCCTTGTTTGCAGTATCCCAAAGCACTCTGACCATCATATCCCATTCTTTGCATAATGAGGAGGCCTTTGCCATACTGTTCTGTAGGAAGTGTAACTCGCGGTATGTCAGTGGTGATGGGATCTTTATAGATCCATTCCGCTAGGTCCTCATCTTGTGTTTCTTCCTCTTGACTCTTTCCAAGAATGAAAGGCGTTAAGGCACATGCAGGCGTGATTAGTGGTTGCTGGAGCAACTGCTGTGGTTTACCATGTGTTCTAGGAGAAGTGGGCATTTGTCCCACACAAAAGAGCTGACTCAAGTTATATTCTCCAGGACCTTCCTCTGCTACTTTCATCTTTAGCTTTTCTTGCTTGGGCATAGGGGTGTTCGAACTGGCAAGAGAGGCAGGATTTACATATGATGTGGAGGAAATGGCTTCCCTATTATTAGGAACAGTAATCTCTGGTTGATGGCTGATATTATGGCAAAATGCAAAGGGATTTGCATCGCCCAGGATTGTGATCTCTACACCGTTATGTGGGAACTTGATACATTGATGGTAGGTAGATGGAACGGCTTGCATGGCATGTATCCAAGGTCTCCCTAATAATAGATTATATGGCAGAGGAAGGTCCAGAACCTGACAGATGATGTGCTTTACCACAGGGCCTACTCGGATTGGTAGTACCACAGCTCCTTTGGATGAACGCTCTGCATCATCATAGGCCTTGATGGTGATCTTCTTGCGAGGATCCACTGATTCTACTGCATAGCCCAATGCTGTGACCAACTGTAGTGTGCAAATGTTTAGGCCTGCTCCATTATCAATCAAGACTCGCTTGATCCTGTGTTGGTTGACAAAGCCTTCAATGTGGAGTGAGGCGTTATGAGGTTGCTGGAAGGAAGAGTTATCACTTTCGGAAAAAGTGAGACAAGGTGATGACTTTAGACTTCCAACCATGGCTTGAAATTGGTCCGTGTTCAGGTTTGCAGGGACTGACGCCTCTTGGAGTGCTTGATCCAAGATTGTTTTATGAGAGGGTGACAGACGCAAAAGCTCCAAGATGGATATAAGCGCAGGGGTTTTGTCTAATTGTTCCACAAGATTGTACTGCTTTGGGATGGAGGTGGTGCCTTGTGGAGCTGCCTTGATGGTAACTTTGCCATGACGCGTAACAACATTGCAATTTGAGGTGGGATTTTTGAAGGTGATAGTTGCAATTTGTTCACTGGCATCATACAGGTGATTGACAGTGTAGTTATACGCAGCTTGCGTATAATCAGTGGTATCAGGACCTCGTCTGGAAGTGGAAGGACCCCTTTGATCTTGTGATGGAAGTGGATTCTTGAACATCTGATGATCATTATTGGTTGTTTTTGGGTCATGTCCTTCAATTTCAATTTCTCCTCGGTCAATAAGATCCTGAATGAGATCTTTCAATCGATGACAATTACTTGTCTTATGTCCTCTTCCTTGATGGAACTCACAATGTTCAGTATCTCTCCACCATGCTGGTTTGACTTGAGGCTCATAATTTGATAACTTAGGTAAAGTGATCAAATTCTGAGAAATGAGTTGTCGCATCACTGTTTCAATGGGTTCCCCTAAGGGAGTGTATGTGCGTTTTTGTTTTTGTGGACGAGGTCTTGGTTCATCATGAGATGTGATGCGACCTTGATTAAGAGGAACATTTGTGTTATTTTGAGGTGGAGGATTTTGTCCTGCAAACCGAACCACAGGTTGTGCATTTTGGATAGTTCGAGCATCCACAACTCCATCGTTGACGATATTCTTATTCTTGTTCCAGAAGTTCGGTTTATCACTATTGAAGCGCGGGCGAGGACCATCTTTGGGTTCATTAAAGATTTTGATGAGTCCTTTTTTGATGAGTGCCCTTTCACATTTTATACCCTTGGTGATCATATCGTTAAAAGAGTCTGTGTCTTTGACATCCAGGTGAAATTCCATTTCTTCGTTTAAGTTGGAAATGAAAATTTCCACTAGTTCTCGTTCAGGTAACTGAAGAGAACGTCTGCTAGACATTTGGCGCCATCGTTGCAGGAATACTGAGAATAATTCACCTGGTTTTTGTTTGGTGTTACATAGATCAGCCATGGTGATGTCGCGTTCAATATTATAAGAGTAATGAGATAGGAACTTCTGGATGAGTTCCTCAAATGTTCTAATGCCACCTGGTAGTCGGGAAAACCATGATGTGGTTGTTCCTCCCAAGCTTTGGGGAAAAAGGCGCATTAAGTATGTGTCTTCATATGCAACTTCGAGACAAGCGGAATGAAATTCTCGGACATGATCGCGGGGATCTCCCTTTCCTCTATATTTTTCGAATTTTGGTGTTTCGAATCCGCGTGGAAAGGGTGGCATATAAAGATTCCTATCAAACGGATAGGGACAGATGTCGTTAAGTGAGAATTGATTGGTCTTAACACCACTATGAAGTTGTTGGGCGAGATTCTCGACTTGTTGCCGCAACATCTCCATTTCATTAGGAGGAGGAGGTGGTGGGTTACCTCGAGGGATGTTATATCTGATGGGATCTCTACGCCTTTCTTCCTCATGGCGACTTTGTCTTTCTGATGCTTGTCTTAATTGGGCAAGATCAAAGTCTGAGGGGAGTTTGGCTCCTTCTTGAGCGAGTTTTAAGAAGTGAGCATCTGCGTTGCTCCTTAGTATTTCATCAAATAATCTGTTAAAATGAGGATTATGCTGAACCCTTTCGATTGTTGAAGGAGTGGGTGTACCTGGGTTTTCATCATTCCCATTTCCTCCAAGTGCTTCTTGAAATTCATTGAGGTTGTCCTCTTCTTCCTCAATTTCTATTTCTCGTTGCCTTGATCGCGATCGGGTTTGAGCCATTTTGTTTGCAAGTTTATGTTTGAAGTTGATTGATGATGATGATGAGTTGTTTTATGAAGGATTGATGATTTTAGTGGATTGGTGGTATGTAGATCTCTAGCACTTTAAGGTAGATGCAACCGAAATTCCTTCTTTGAATTGCTTGTTTGTGTGATAAGATTTGATGTGATAAGGTGTAGAGAAATCTGAGATGTGTTACAGATTTTGACTACCTAGCAATGAGAGGATTCACTCATGAACTAGTTTTAACCTGCGTAGATGTGTCTCTTAGGATGAGCTTATCCTAGATGTAGAAACAATCTAAAAAGTGATGTGATGTGTTTGATTTCAAGCAATATCTAAAAGAGAACTTGGGACAAGAATCTCTTAATGTTTTGAGAGTTGGGACGGATTGATGATGAAGTGATGATGTATGAGTGAGATGATGGATGAAAATGTTTTCAACTTTCAATAAAAACTTTGTGTCACAAATGGGACAAACTCTTCTTCTTCCCTTTCAGACGTTGGTGGCACTTCTCGAGCTGTGTTGTAGGTGATACAGATGTTTGGGAAGAAGTTGGGATTAATCTTTCCTCCTTGATTTTTATGATAACTCAGAGCTCTATATTGCATAAAAGCTCTGCGGTTCAATGATTCTGAATCAAACTCGTTTGTTTTACCTTGAAGATAGAGATGCATGCGATGTAGAAAGACTCTATGTGAGACAAAGATTTGTCTATTGAGATAGAAGAATTTCCTCCTTTTGATCAAAGCCTTTGAGCTTAGTGGTCTCCTTTTCAAGGTGATACTCTGATGACACTTCTTCTTTCGCAAGATGTGAAGAATGGTCATAAATTTTTGATTCTTTGTTTGTTTGTACCTTGTTTTTGATGTTTTTGGTTGTGTTGACAGATGTTGGATGAATACTTTGTTTTTGGGATTGATTTTCTGATTTTTCTTTGACAAGAAAACAAAGCAAGCACACAAACACAAGAATGTAGCCTCAAAGGCACAAATGAGTATGGGTCTAGATCAACCCAATTCTTGGACTTGTTTTTGACCCTTCCTTTAGATGTATTTTAAGGTGTATTTCCAAAGCCTGAAGTCGGCTCAATTTGCTCTAGGTCTGTAAAACGAACACACTTCAAACACTCTTTATCCCTAAGGTCAAATGGCCAGTTGTGATAAATTTAGCCCACATCTTGATATTTCTTCGACTTTGGTACTACATACCTTATCAATCCCGCCGTGGCAGGTAAGGATGTGATATACTAAGTCTTGCACGAGCATAACAAATAGATGATCCCTATGATGGGGGAGTCACCACTTTTATCAAGCCACAAGTGACTTTTCAAAAAGCTATGTTTCTACTCAAGGAAATATGTATGGTGAGTATCTTGGGAGCAAAACCATCTATGCTCTTGCACTAAATTATATCTCAAATATCCTCAATCAATAGAACAGGTGGGCTACTACTTAAAGGTGTTTAGTCATGTTCGATGTTTTTGGACATAAGTTCATTCTGCAGTGACTCACTTAAGAGCCTTGTAACTGGTGGTGGGGCCCATTTGTCCTTTCGGCCAGTTACACTGTAGGAACAGCTATACCCAAGGCTACAGCTTTCGCTCTCACCTGATTTCTATAGCGGCTCGAAGGATTTACCGCTCGAGGTCGTTCCCAAGAGTATCGATCCCTTGGCAGGCCTCTCTTAAAAAGATAAAATTTGAGTGTTACTAACACTTTTCTCTTGCACCTAGGACCACGAGAGCCAAGGGAGAGGATAGTGTGTGTTAGAGGTAGGACCACTCGACCAACTCTTTGCACAAGTGTGCCAAGCACGAAAAACACTTGTTCTTTTTAATCTATCATTGCAATGTGATCTAACTATTTGGAGATGTTGCTCCAACAATCATGGTGTTCTTTTTAATTTTCAAAGGCAATTGTTTGAGTAAACTAGAATTTGAAAATCCTGGTCAACTTAATGAAAAACACGTTTGCATGAAGTAAAATTGCTTTGAAAATGAGACAAGTTGATTGTGAATTTTATTTGCACCAAAAATGGAAGTGTGGATTGTGAGTTTTATCTTGATGCAAGAAATAAAATTTGCCTTGTTGATTTTAAGCACCAAAACGAAGTTTGTTTTCTAACTTGCAAAAAAAAAAAAAAAATAAAGTTGTTTTTGTATAAGTTTGTGGTTCTTTTTACCTTTGAACAATGAAATTCTTTTTAAGAGCCCCAAACAAATGTGTGATTCTTTTTCAAAAGCCCAAATTTGAAATGTGAAGTTAATTTTAAACCAAAATAAAAAGTGAATTCATTTTTAAAACCAACTTCAAAAACAAGTTAGTAAAAAATATAAATCTACTCTTTAATCTAATTTAAATCTGCACAAAAGAGAAAAATAGTTAGTAAAATCTGCCTATTTGGTGGGCTTCTACAAGCCTAAATTTTTTATTTTTTATTTTGGTTACAAGGTGATTTGTACAACGTTTTGTTACAATAGCGCTAGTCTGCGTTTGAACAGAGGCACTATTTAACACAAACGTATTAAAAGAAAGGGAAAGACAGAGAAGGGAAAAGCACTGAAACAGGGGGAATAGCGCCAAAATAATGCCAAACGCACCAAAACAGTGTCAAAATCGCAACCTGTGTGACATTTTCAACATTCAAACATGTTATTGGTTAAAAAAAAAAAAAAAATGATCTTTTTGGTGTTTGGATTCACGTCAGGTTCACCAAATGATGTCATGGAAATGGAGACAAGGCAACAACAAAGTTCAATGTTAATAAGTTAGTTTCAACCATAAAAACAAAACAAAGAACTAAAAACCATTCCAAACATATCAAGAGAGATTTCAAAAAGCATGAAAGAAGTTTAACAAAATAAAAGAAAGGAGAAGAGCCTCCCTAAGATGCTTCCATGATGCCTTTTGATGCTTCTCCCTTGTTCCTCTCCTCTCCAAGTCCCAAATGAGTGTAGCTCTCAGCTTTTAGCACTAGCCATGGATGCCATATGGAGATTCAAGATGGTTGAATATGATAAGCAAATACTATGCAAGAGTAGATAGTGATGCTATGAAAAAGCTCTATGCTAATGCCAGTATAACAACAATATTCTAAAATGCTTCTCCTTTGCTTGAGGAGAAGGGTTCTATTTATAGAATAAATGGGGAAATGAAGGGTTAAGATTGAGCAATCTTAACAAGGGTTAGGATTGAAAGTTGGGGATCCATGTGCACAATTGGCACCAATAAAATGGTGACAAGTTTCAACATAGGATTGGGTTGAGAGAAGAGGTTGGAGGCATTAAAGGCCTGAGAAGACCTCATGGTTATCTAGAAGGCAAGGGTCAAGTCTAAATTAAGATTACCCACTGGATTAAGAGTTAATCCAAGGATAAACCTTTGTGCAAATGTTTAAGAGATAATCATGGTCAAAGCATTAATGGCCTGATGAGACCTTTGGGTTGGGTAGAGGTTGAGTCAAAACAAATGTTTTAACCATGTGGGAGGGTTTGAGGTAACCATTAATGGTTATTGGAGACTTTGGGGATTAAGTGGTTGAAGGTTGAAAGCCTTCAATGGTTATCAAAGACTTTGAGCCATTTAGTGGTTGAAGGTTGGAAGCTTTCAAAGGTTATCCAAGACTTTGAGGGTTAATTTGTTGAACACACAAAGCATTAATTGCTTTTCAAAGACTTTGGAGTCTTTGAGAAGTGACTCCAATTTGCTTAGGAATGTGACAATATTTAAGGGATGGATTTAGGCTAATTAGGAAGGGTTTAGAAGAATCTAGAAGGGGTTTAGGCATACAAGTGGATTTTGTAGGAAAATGCAAGTGGGAGAAATTTTGGTATTTTCAATTAAAATAAAATCATTTATTTCAATTAAATGGTGTAAGTTGAATTTGGATAAATATTTAAATAAATATTAATTTATTTAAATGAGAAAAATGAAGATAAAGCATTTAAAATGCTTGAAGACTTTGAGGGAAACCATTAAAGGCTTGAAGACTTTAAGGAAAACCATTAAAGTCTTAAGAAGACTATAGAAAGAAGCCATCAAGTTTGAAGACTTTAAAGCCATCAAGTTTGACTACTTTAAGGGAAACCATTAAAGGTTTCAAGTGGGTGAGGATAAATAGGATTTTAAATAAATAATTTATTTAAAATAGTTGTGCAACTTGCTTTTGTAGGAAAATACAAGTGGGTGGAGGATAAAGGTGATTTAAATAAATTATTTATTTAAAATAATTGTGCAACTTGCATTTGTAGGAAAATGCAAGTGGGTAGAGGATAAAGGTGATTTTAAATAAATGTTAATTTATTTAAATGTGAGAGGTGGGATTTTGGGGGATTTAAATAAATATTAATTTATTTAAATGTGAGAGGTGGGATTTTGGGGGATTTAAATAAATATTAATTTATTTAAATGTGAGAGAAGATTTAATTAAACAAATATGATTTATTTATTTAATTAATGGTATGAATTTGGTTAAGTGAATTAAATCAAATAAATTGAATAATTTATTTAATTAATAGGAGAAGAGCGTTAAGATGAATTAATTAAATATTAATTTAATTAATTATTAATTGATGGTTAAATAATCAAATAAATACTAAATATTCATTTAATTAAGTGGACAGATTTATGTGACTACAATATTCAATGACTCTAGAGCAAAAACTGTATAATAACAATAAATCTCCAAGGTGATTTGAATGAGAGTTGAAGGCTGAATTTATAGAAATGTTGTACTGGAGTATAAAAAATGTTGAATCAATCGCTTCATATCAAGTTGAGATCTCTCGATCATCTGAATCGAATCAATCGCTAGGGACATATCGGTTTCATCACTTTAAATCAAGCTGATATTGTCTTCATCTGAATCAGTTTGTTAACATTAATCAGTTTCATCTCTTTTCATCAAGCTGATTATTCGTTTAAACATAATCAAAAGTTTATAGGGTATCTTTGATCACACGCTCAATCTAAGCAGGTGTTTAGTTTCATCACATCGAATCAAGTTGGACAGTTTATCTTCACTCGTCATATCTTGATCAATCAAGTTCAAGATCGATTTTATCTTCGCTCGCTGTGTCTAGTTCAATCAAGTTCTAGATCAGTAAGATCCGCTTCTTGATCAATCAAGTTCAAGTTCGATATCTTTGCTCTCTATTGTTCCTAGTTCAATCAAGTTTGGGATCAGTATTGCTTTAATCAACTTTGTTCAGTTTCATCGCTTCAAATCAAGCTAAACACCTTGCTCTTCATCTGGTTAGTGATCAATCAAGTTCAAAACTAGTATCTCCTAGACGTTAACTATTCTTTGAACCAACGCACTGCTCGCACATTAATTTAAAGAGGGGTAAATGTAATACCCTAAAATTGGTCATCTAAACCATGGGCCCCTAATCTCAACAACATCACCAAGGTCCTAACCAAGGCAATTAAATCAATCTTGAGCATAATTAATTAATCCTCCAATCATTAAATGTCACATGGCAAATCAATTACTCAATATTAATTAAATATTTATTTAATTAATTGAATCATTTCCAAGAATATCATTTTGATCAATTATCTTATTTAATTTATTAAATATCCTAGCATATTTAATTAATTAATAAATTTGTCATTTAATCATAAAAAAAAGGAATTAATTTATTACAAAAGAGGAATTAATCACAAAGCAAGTGTTAAATTGAAAATAAAATAAAAGAATTGAACTAAGAGAAATCAAACTTGAGATATTATTTCTTTCTTCTAAATTGAGATAACTTGAAATAGGAAAAACAATTAATTGAATTATTAATCATTCTCCAAAATTGGAACTCAAAGCTTTTGAGAAAAAGAAGTTCAGTTGCATTGAAAAGACTCTTTCCTTGAATAAATCAAAGAGATATTGCATGAAATTATCTTTTTTTATCTCAAGCGCATGGAATTAATTAATTCTTATTTCCAATGCAAACTCAAACTTATAATCTGAATGGATTTCAATTAAACTATAATGAGAATCTATTTCCAGGTTAACTGAACCCGATTTCTCAATTATTTCAGTTAATCCTACATTGTGCTTTTTCTTGATCTCTCTTTTGATTATCTATAAATTCAACCTTCAGCTCTCATTCAAATCATCCTGGAGATTTATTGTTATTATACAGTTTTTGCTCTGGAGTCATTGAATATATTGTGCTTTTTTGAGATTTTTGCATCTTAGCTTAATTTCTTTTTGCATATTTAGTTTAATAATGATTGCTTGAATCCATATTGCTTGAATCTTTCATCCATCTTGCATCCATTTAGCTTAATATCATGCTCATGCTCATATACATTAAATCCTTCGTTTAGGTGTAGTCTAGTCACTGGTATTTGCTTATACAAATCTGGGAGCAATTCTAAACTCGCATTTACTAGAAGACAATGGGTTGCTTTGTAATGGTTTATTATTCATTGATTATTGATTTATTAACCATGCATCTAATGACTTAATTGAAGTGTTGTGAATTTTAGATACAGATTCTTACTCCACTTTTCACACACACAGGTGCCATTTTTTGGGTCCTAGCATGCTAACAAGTATATAAGGTAAGGGTCCCATGGTGGGAGCTTAAGCTCTATTTTTAAGGAAGAGATGTGTCCAATGGAGATTTTTCTTTTTGGGCTACAAAATTATTTGGAATTTGCTCCAAAAAAAATAGAAGCTCCTACTTTTTAGGCTTCCATTTTTTAGCAGGATGAGTCCCACCAAAAATTTTAGAGGGAAAATAGGAAAAAAAATTATTTCATTTTTCACTGTTGCTCATGGGACCATCAGCGTCCTTCAATTTAGGAGCTTAAATTTTTACGCAGAGCTACAAATTTCATGGGACCACCCGCTTTAAAAAATTCTTAAAAACTAGCACCCATTCTATTTTTTAGAAAGCCGCCTTCCATGAAACCCTAGCCTAATGTTGTTCAAACGCTTTTGGGAATTAATTCATAAGTTGGCTTGCCATGACAACAAATCAACTTTCCCTCCAAGATTGCATTTTAGTTCAGAATTTTTTTATCCCAGCACAGGTATTTTTTTAATTGTTGGCCACCATTTTTAGGAGATTGTCAATCAAGGGTACTGTTCTTGACAAGTTTTGCAGCTGATCATACAGATCAGGTCACGGTTTGAGTGGGTATATTCTGTGAAAAGGGCGAACATGTTGCAGTAGGAAACACTCCCTCAACTCTACAAGTCTAAGACTCAAGAACACAAAACATAAAATAGAAACTAGATTGCAACAACTAATAAAGTTTTATTTCTATTAATTCTGCAAACACAAATTTACAAGCATTGGCCTTCTATTGGCTTCTTTCCCTCCCTACATAACATTTCATAAACTAAGCACAAGCCTCAGGTACCGTTCTTTGCAATGGCACTTGCTTTCACTCTATTCTCATGCCAAAAGTCCACATTCTAATGGCCCATGTCAACACAGTCTTCTCTATGTTCATTTAAACTCCCTTAAACCTCACAATACTTCTCTCTCGATGCCAAACCCCACACATTCTACTTCCTTCGCTGATACAACAAATTGGCCGGTGCCTTCCCTTAGTCCTCCTCCCCTCCAATGCAAATCACCTCCCTCTTATTAACGCAACCCTATCTTCTTATTTTAGATTTATCTGCAGCTCTTCAAATTTTCATTCAATGATGTTATGTTACCCCCAATCTACTCATTTGCCACGCGCAGCTCCAACTTATAGTTTATATTCTCTCTATGCAGACCCACCCTCCTCTATTCCTTCCATGCCATCTTCTGTAATCTTTTATTGTTCTGCCTTGATTTATTTCTCTTCTATTGTTGGTGTTTCCATTACAAACTGCCAGCCACAGACTTTCAAAACGTACGAAGGATGTTGGCAATGGTTGTGGAATTTGGTGTTATGCCTGCCAAGTTTAAAGCCTTCTTTACAAATCCAATCTGCACATATATTCCATTTCGTTGAGGCATTCTGACAAAAGGTTCACTGCTTTAATTCCCCATTTTAAATATCAAATAAATTCCCCTCTCCATTATCCATACTCTATTTCGATGCTCCCATTTTGCCACAGGTAGGCAGGATGCTCTGCATCAGAACAGTAGCAGAACAAATGTAGTGACCCATCTTGGTGTTGAGTGCAATTAGTGAAGACTTCTTCAAAGACCAAGAATCAGCAAGGGTGAGGTTACTACAGTCCTAAGACTCCTTGCCACCCTGCTAGAAACAAAAATCAAAGTGTTTTCACAGTTGGATTGGCATTCTAGTTGTACAGATCTGAAGATCCTTGACGGCATCCAACCCAATTGCAGGTGACGGTCATTGGTAACCAGGAATCAGGCTTTGTCTGCGTTGGGCTTCACATTCCCAACAGTCTGAGGGATGTATACCAGCAACTCGCACTATTTCCAACCTCTCAATAAAATTTTCATCCAGACAGGGCGCGGCAACCATTATCAGGAGGATAAATATGACAACAACTGTCAAAGACAAGATCAACAATATGCAATATGACTTTATTTGGGACATTGCAAATGCTGATGGAAAGATTAAAATAAAACCCCTCCTTATTCAGTAATATGCCTTGTCTTTTAGGACATAGACAACATCTAGCCATGATGGTCTTCCTCTGGATGTGTTTCCTGTTGGTGATGGCATCTCTAATGAGACTGTTTAGGGAATTATTGATAATGCCTCCGGTCTTTTCATCAATGAGGCTGTGAAAGTTGCCATATTTAACTTTGTATACAACTCAAGAAACCTTATACAGAGATTGCCGAGTTGGGTTTATGGAGCAGATAAACTTTTTCCAACAGAGTTTAGAGATTTTCAGAGCTTTTTTATTCAATCATTATCTCTCAGGTTCAGTAGAAATTTAATACAGTGATCGGACATGGCTGATAGAGGACATTTGGGTTCATGGGCAGATGTGGGCTGGGAAGACCTGCCTCATGTTCCGCAGTGGGTCTACACAAACGACAGATGGAAGGACATGGCGATACAGGTAAACCAGAGCAGAAATAACAAGGTTTTTCGGCCAGTTTCAAAATACTTTCAAGGCTTCTTTGGAATAGACACAGTGTGGCATGGAGGCATAATAACAATTGAAGGAGATTCACTCAAGGGCGTTTTAATAATGGTGCGAATCAAGGGAATCTTGAGAAGCAAATCAAGGGCTTTTCGAGGAAATGGTCTTTGGATCTGGGCAATCAGCGAATGTTTGCTAGGGTTGTTGGCTTGGCAAATAAGGAGACTGCGGCTAGGGTACTGTTTCTTCACAGCAGGTGGGAAATAAAGTAAATGTGAACCTCAAGGAAGCTAGCCCGGAAAAGGTAAGTAAGATACCTATTGATCCTATTCTGCCGAGGGTTTCTTCATCACAGAGGTTCTTGAGAAAATTGGAAATACTATTGGTACTTTTTTAACATCTAAAATGGACTTTGTGGAGGGGGAGGTTCTGGTAAAAATTTGTGTTCTTATTAACCCTAACAATGTTTGCCCCCATACTTGTAATATCAAGTCTCATGATGGTATTTGGCACCAGTCAATTGAGAAATTAGATACGGAACTTCTTAAGTCTCCTTTACTTTTGGATGCTCCGTTACTTATGGATTTTAAGAAAAACCAACAGGTTGTTGGCTCTATCCCTAAATCCCTTAATAAAGATAGTTTGTTGGCGGGACCTTCGGTTGAAGGATGTGGAAATGTCTCTTCGCATAAATTGGTAGAAACAAGTCACATTAATCTTGAAAATAATCCATTGTGTCGTAGTTCTGGGAAACCAAATGATCACACTTCGGGTTCGGTCTCACTTTCGTTTTTACTGAAGACATTTTCTAATAACGGGGGTATAGTGGATGGTAATCCCCCGATGAATGGAGTAGACCATCCATTGATGATAGATTGCCCTAAGATGCCAAATAATCACAGAAAGGGTAAGGACGACAATTTGTCTTCATGCACTCAAAAGGAGGTTTTGGATTCTTCAAAGAATGTGAATTTAGATAAAAATGCAGTGGTTGATATGGAAACTATTAAACAGGTACCTGCCATAGATTTTCCTAATGATGCTTCTTTAATTCAGTAAATTAAGAATTTGGTGTCTAATAATTCCCCTTTGAATGTTGAAATTAATATGGCTAATGAATCTTCCTTAGGGAATAGTAATCCGTCAGAGGTTGTCCCTATTATTATGCCAGATGAGAATCTGGTTCAGCAAGTAAATGATATTTTTAACAATCATGCACATCAAATAGATGAAGGTATTACTGATAGAGTTGTTTGTTCAATTGAGAATGATTTGGGGGATATAAACTCAACCCTTCCAATTTCTGCATCTGCTAATCCTTTTGCGGTTTTGGCTACAACAAAGTTGGGTTTTGAAGATAATCCAATTATCTTAGCTTCTCCAAAGTCATGCAAGAGTTTACCAATTGTCCAAACAACTCCAGTTTTTTCACCATCGGTGGTTTCTCCTAGGAGAGGTAGGCTTCCAAATAATCTTAAGACTCAAATGGAAATTGATGCTGGAATTCAAAAGACTTTGTCCCTTTCTCCTGCCGATGGGCAAGGGAGGCATTCGGTCTCTCTTGGTAGGCCTAAGAAAATATGCATAACTCCTGTAAGTGTAAAAAGAAAGAGGAGTAAAAGATTTGTGACTAGTCCTCCTGTGACAAGATCAGGGGCTGTGAAACGTAATTTGCAAGGTTGCTTTGGGGAAACCAAAAATTCTCCAATTAATGGGAAGAGGGGAGCTTCGGCCTCCCCTTGAGGACAATGAGAATTATTTCTTGGAATGTTAGGGGCTTAAATGCCCCTAACAAGAGATGTTTAATTAAGTCCCAGATGGACTTAATTAAGTGTGATATTTTTATGTTGCAAGAAACAAAGTTGTCAAAGGAGTTTGCTGATTTGGTTTTTTCATCTTGGAGAAGGTGAAATTTGCTTTCTTCTCTGGCTTGTGGTGCTTCAGAAGGTTTGGCACTGCTTTGGAATAATTATAATATTGAGGTACAGTTAGTGGCATCTACTACAAATTGGATGTTGGCTTTAGTTATAAGCAAGATTTCGAAGGTTAAATTTTGGCTTTTTAACATTTATGCTCCGTCAAGAATTCAAGGGAAGAGTAAGTTATGGGGTGAATTAAAGAAGATTTCTTCTCCCTTAAAACATGGTTCCTTTATTATCTTTGGGGGTGATTTTAATGCTATCACTGATTTAGATGAGAAAAGAGGAGGTGTTTTCCCTAATAAAAGGATTATGGATGACTTTGGGGATTTCATTTCTGATATGAGCCTTTTTTATTGTAAGTCTCAGAATGGGGTTTTCACATGGACAAACATGAGAAGGGATTTTTCTCAGATTGCTGAGAGATTAGATCAGTTTTTGTTATCTGAGAGTTGGATTGATTAAGATTTTGAATTCTTTTCCTCTATTCTACTGGTCTTGGGTTCTGATCATTTTCCAATTTCCCTTTCAGTTATTGAGGATAAGGCTTCTTTTAAATCTCCATTTAAATTTGAGCCCATGTGGTTTAGGGATTCTTCCTTTTTGCCTCTACTTATGAAATGGTGGAATTCTGCTCCTTTTTGTTCTGGGTCCCATATGTTTCAAATTGCTAAGAAGTTAAGTTATTTGAAATTGAATATTAGGGAATGAAATATCTCGCATTTTAAGAGCATTTTTCAGGAGAAACAAAGGATTCAAGATATGATTGAGTGTCTTAATACTTATGTGCTTCAACATGGTATGGTGCCACAAGTTTTTGATGAATTGAAGTCACTAAAATTACAGTTTGAAGAGGTGTTAGCTAGAGAGGAAATCTATTGGAGACAAAAATCTAGAGAGTTATGGCTTTCAGATGGTGACAAGAACACAAAAAATTTTCATTCTTCAACTAAAATTAAAAGATGTAAGAATAGGATATCTTGTATTCAGTGTCAGAATAGGAATTTATTGACAGAGCCAAAGGACATTGCTTCAGAGGCAGTTAGGTTTTTTAAGTCATTATTATCTTCAGAAAATGGAAATCTCAGCAATGATATTATATCTAATATTCCTCCTTTAGTACCTTTGGAAGACAATAAGATGTTGATGTCTCCCTTTTCCTTAGAAGAAGTTAAGAGTGATGTCTTTGCCATGAATCCAGATAAAGCTCCATGACCATATGGTTTTACTCCTTTATTTTTTCAGAAATGTTGAGATTTTGTGGGAAATGATATTTTATTGGCTCTCGAGGAAGCTAGGAGAAATGGGTCTATTTTAAAAGAACTTAATACTATAATAATTGTAATTATTCCTAAAAAAGAGGATACTAAGACTTTTGATGACTTCTGCCCCATTGCTTTATGTAACACTTTGTATAAAATATTTATGAAGGCAATTTCCCTTAGGTTGGCAAAAATTCTACCTAGGATCATTTCATTGGAGCAAGGTGGTTTTGTTCCCGGAAGGGAGACGACAGAGGGTGCAATTGTAGCACATGAGGTGCTGCATTCTATTTCCACCCAAAGAACCCCGGCCATGATACTTAAACTAGACATGATGAAGGCTTATGATAGAGTAGAGTGGGGGGCTTTATGTGTTGTTCTTGAGAAGTTAGGTTTTTCCAAGGCCTGGGTCAAATGGATCCGTGCATGTATTTCTTCTGCAAAATTCTCGGTTTTAATTAATGGTTCTCCTTGTAGTTTTTTCACTTCCTCTAGGGGTTTGAGACAGGGAGATCCCCTTTCTCCCTTTTTGTTTATTCTCCTAGCTGAAACTTTTAGTTGGGCTATTAGGGCTGCTAAAGTGGGGGGGCTTTGGAAATGTATAAGGATTCAGAATATTCCCCAAAGTATTTCTCATTGTCTCTTTGTAGATGATACTCTGTTAGTTGGACATGCTTCGTTAGTTGAGGCAAAAGTGATTAAATGAATAATATAGAATTATGCATCGTTTTCTAGTCAGAAAGTGAATGGTGATAAATCAAAGATTTTTTTTCTTAATACATCACAACTGGTTCAGCATAGGTTGCAATCCTTTTGGGGATTTGAGACTAGAAATCTTCCATGTACTTACCTTGGGATTCCTTGAGAAGTTAGGTTTTTCTAAAAGAATTCTCTCATGGAATCATAGATGGTTAACTTTGGCGGGTAAAATTGTTCTTATCAAGTCTGTTTTGAATGTTGTTCCCATATATCTCATGTTTGTTTTGAAGTCTCCAAAAGCAGCTATTGTTAGTTTACAGGATACTCTTAGAAATTTTCTTTGGAACAATAATAAAGATGGCAAGAAGAAACTCCCTTTAGTTGCATGGGATAAGGTATGTTTGCCTAAGGAACTTGGGGGAACAAGAATTCGGAGTCTGGAGAATCAGAATTTAGCCTTAGGTGCTAAGTTGGTTTGGAAATTATATGACAAGCCTAGCTCTTTATGGGCACAAATTATGTTTGCCAATTATTTAAATAATGGACTGAGAGAGTACATTTTTAAAGTCTCAAATTTGCCTTCGGGTTCTGCTATTTGGAATTTCCTTTGTAAATGTAGATCAGTTATTTTGCCTCATCTCTCATGGATTGTTCATAATGGTAGAAAGGTCAGATTCTAGGATGAAGTATGTAATGGACACACACCTTTGGTGAATATTAGAGATTGGTCTCATCTGATCACTGTTCTTTCCTCTCTTTGGGGTGTTTTTGTAGCAGATTATTTTGAAATTGTGACTAGTGGACCCCTTAGGCTAGCTAGATGGAAGTCAATTGATTTCTTAGATGTTGATCAAAGTATGAAATTAGATTTTGAGAAGATTTTGGGGGATAGAATTGTATTTCTTTCTAATTCTGAGGATGAACTTATTTGGACAAAGAATATTTCTGGTAAGTACACTGTTAAAGATGGTTACAACTCTCTTGTGGTTGCTAAAGATTTATCATCTTGGCCTTATAAGTTGTTTTGGCATTCGGCTTGTCTTCCTAAAGATGGAGCCTTTGCTTGGTTGGCAGTTCAGGACAAAGTCCTTATAGGTATGAGACTAGACAGGCTTGGTATTACTGTTGTTTTCCCTTGTGTCCTTTGTAACAAAAATTTGGAATCTTCTTCACACCTGTTCCTACATTGTGATTATGCTTATGAATGTTGGCAGTGGTTGTTTGAGAAGTTAAATATATCCTTTGTTATTGGTAAGGATCTCATTTCCCATTTTAGATCTTGGCCCTTTATGTTTGCCTCATCTTTTTATGCATGCCTTTGGATCATATCTCCATCTATTGTGATTTGGAATGTTTGGCTAGAGAGAAACAACAAGATATTTAAAAAAACAAGGTCTCCTGTGTCTGAGGTTCTATTAAAAATTGAGTCTTCAATCTCTGAGGTTGCTTTGTCATTTATTTATAAGAATTTGGAAAATCTTACTTCTTTTTTCGCACTGGGATAGTAGAGTTACTAGAGTTTGGAAGATGCTGTCAGTTTTACCCTCTCATGGTTCAATTTTAAAAAAGAATGATGCAATAGGTAAGAGATGCTCTGCTAAATGGAAACCTCCTCCGCAGGGGCACTTTAAACTGAATTTTGATGGGGCCTCTCGTGGTAACCCTGGGCCAGCTGGGGTAGGCATGGTAATTTATAATCACAATGCAAATTTTATTCGAGCTAAGTGTCATGCTATTGGTTTTAAAACTAACAACTATGCGGAATTTCATGCTTTGTCTTTTGGATTGGATATGGCAATCTCTTTGGGAATTAAGGATTTACTAATTGAAGGTGATTCTATGTTGATTATTCAATGTGTTATGAAAAAGAAATCGAATTGTTGGAATTTGCAGTATATACTTGATCCCATTTTACAAAAATTAGAATTGTTGGAATCTTTCTTGGTATCCCATTGTTACAGAGAAGTTAATAAGATTGCGGATTATTTGGCAAATTTAGCCATTGATAGCAATGCTAATCAGCGAGATGTGGGTTTTGAGGAAATTCCTTCTAGGGTATGGGAAAGTTTGCAGCAATAGTTATGTGATTTTCTTGAGTAATGTTGATGTAAAATTTTATGATGATAATTATTCCCGCTTTCCCCTTTCATTTCAAGTATTCATGTTTGTTGTCTGGAGGAGAGTTCGAGTTCATGGTATTTGATACAATAGTGTTTTTCCAAAGGTTTTTTGATACTTTCTTTTTTGGCAAAAAGGTTTTTCGCTCATGGGATTTGGCACAGGGTTTTGGAAAATTCTGTCTTCTTCCATTGATAGCAGCTGTGGAGTCTACATTTGAAAATTATCCGATGGTTTTTTTTTGGCAAATTGTCATATGGGCTCTATGCAAAACTGATATTCTATGTGTTGTGACCGCATTTTGTATGTGGTTTTGGGTGGGGTGTATAAAATGATCCATTAGATACTATAGGTTTATTTTATGAGCTGTGACCAAAAGTTTTCTTCCTAGGGTTCTTTCCTCCCGTATGCTCTTTGAATCCTATGTAAAAAAATAAAAAATATTAATAAAAAAGTTTAGTGGAATAATCCACTTTTATTGAAAAAAATAAAATAATGATTTGCCATACTGTGGTTACTTAAGTAATTTTAAATTACTTCCATTGATAATAGATAATTGAAGATTAGGACATTTATGGGAAAGCTATCAAGGATTTATTTGCAAAAATGTCACAGGGATAGAAAGAGTGAAATAACTGTCTATTTTATCATTGATAGGAGACATTACATAAACATCCTCACAGGGAAGAGGAAATTTGTGACGTCAATGCAGCTGGCATTGATATTGAGAAAGAGCCACGAGATGAAAATGCATGCATGAAAGAATATAAGAAAGGAAAGATGGTAACTTTGAAGTCAATCATAAACAACTGGCCAGTAATGTCAACAATCATAATAAATTGTATTTATTCTGTTCATGACATTGCATATTCAGAGGTAAAACTTGCACAATTGTGTTGAAATTATTGGGTTTATGACTTTGCTGTATATAACAGAGTTTTAATCTTTTTAGATATTCTCTCTGTGGGCTGTAAGCCCAAAAAGACAAGGAGGATTGGGTTTTACTACGAGTCAAGTTGGTGTGGTCCTTGCCATCTCTGGTATGTTATGTTATTCATTTTAATCATTTTTTTATTGTAAAAGCTATTTTTAGAGCTTTTGAATATATTTCTCAGTTTTCCATGGGGACAAGTCACCAATCCTTCAGTGTGTCTTAATCTGTATGCATGAATGAATGTATATTCACTTTATATTGGGTCTAACAATGACCAAGGGAAGGAAAAAGCATAATATCATAAAAGAAGACAAAGAAAACATATAATATTGATGAAGAAATATATCTTGTTTTCTCCTCATTTCATTGTTGCTCATCTTTTTGGTAGGCTTCAAATTTGTGTTGAGCTCGTTTTCCAGATTTTTCTGGAAGAAACTATTAGTGATATAAGGTTCAAGATGTAGGCCCAACCTACATCCACTTTAATCAAATCTATTTTTGGCTTTTCAAGCAGTGACTATTTTTCACCTTTCTCCCCTTCTGTGGAAGCTTTTTGAAACAGTCCTCTTAGGGGCTCTATGAATAACCACCCCATTGTCTAAGGGCTAATTGTTCTGCTAAATTTATCCAAGACTTGCATTCTGCTAAATTTACCCAAGACTTGCAACCTGCCCTATTACTTTTCCACATGCCAAGATTCTAGCCTTCTGCCGGAGCGGAGCACCAGTGTGATATAAACATGCTTGCTCAACTCACCAATGGACCAAAAATCAATTGGGAATATTTAGTATGATATAGAAATGCCTGGCCAACTTACCTGTGGACCAAAACCCAATTCATAATATTGAATGTTATATAGAAATGCCAGTCAACTCACCAATGGACCATAACTCAATTCACAATATTTAATGTGCTATAGAAATGTTTGGTCAACTCACTAATGGATCAAAACCTAATTGACAATATTTATTGTGATATAAAAATGTTTGGTCAACTCACTAATGGACCAAAATCCATTCAACAATATTTAGAGTGATATAGAAATGCTTGGTAAAACACCAATGGACCAAAAACCAATTGACAATATTTATGTTTAACACTGTTATAATGTCTTTGTCAGTTTTGTTAATAACTTGATATTCTTAACTTTTGTTACTTTTGAAATAGAATGTGAAAGTAAACCTTGTTACTTCAGTGTTGATACCTGATCTTGTAGTTTAAAGTCTCAAAAAATTGAATTTTATTTGATCAAATGTTTTGCTCAAAAATAATTTTTCTATCAATTATTTTCTTACCATGTTTGTTATATCATGAGAAAATATTTTTGAGAATAATCTGTGGAGATGTGAAGGTTTGGCACTATTTGTATTTCAAATTACAACTTTCCCACCATTGGCTAAGCTCTTTGGACCCATCCATGTCACTCGTACATCAGCTGTAAGTCAAAAATCCATTGATATTTCATCATTTTATTTTTCAATACCACATATCTATTTTGAGTTAGATTGATACTTTGCTCTGATTTTTACGAGTCTTTCTTGAAAACGAAGATTGATTTTACTGTGGGTCATATGATGCTTATGGACACTGATTTGTCTATTGCAGATAATATCTATACCATTACTGACAGCATACCCATTTATAGCCCTGCTAAGAGATCGAGCATTATGGATTATCATTAACTGTGCATCATCACTAAAATATATTTTTTGTGTAAGTATATCATTGACTTCATTTGCCCACGATTCAATACAGTATATAGAGTTTTCTATGTCACCAACTGCAAAATTTATCCATAGTTGAAAATTTACAAATATTTCCTTACAAAAGATAATATGATGTTCAAAATATATTACTAATTATAAGAGCACTCAACTTTTGTAACTCATTCTCTATATTGATGAGAATTGTATATCTTAAGGCGTAAAGTGTAGAGTTTTGCTTCCCTATTTCTGCGGCCACCGATAGTCTCTTCAAAGCTGTAGCATTTGCATGATCAGTAACAAGTAAGAAGAAAAACTATTTCAAAATTAATCCTTAATCCTAGACATTCCACAGGTGATGACAATGCTGTGGTATGAACTCTATCTGAATGTTCTATATATGCAGACAGCTGTTCATTTCTTTTTTAATCTGAAACAATGTAGTTCTTCACTTTTACAGACAAGAGATCAAAGAGCAGCAGCAAATGGGCTTCAGATGAGTGCAATGTCCCTTTTTAAGACAATAGGACCAGCAGCAGCAGGCATTCTGTAAGTACCTATGAGATTTGGCACTGCTTTTCATTTCCATATATCAGCAAATGCCTTGAAGTGCTACCGTAGATTTATTGCTTCTTTTGAAGCATTTGCTAGTAATTCCTCAGAAATTTGTTTGTTGGTTTCAGTTTCTGTTGTTGCTGGAATTTGATTGTTTTCAAGATAGCTCTGTTGCTTGTTTGTAATTATAGGATTTAAGGCATTCTGCTAGGTAAAAGGAAAAACTGGTTGCTGCCATGTCAAAGTAACTTTTCAAGCAAAAAATTCCTACTCACGTTAGTTTTCAAAATCCAAAAGACTTCAATAATTGAGATAAAAAGCTGATGTCATATGATAAAACATAACTAATTCAATATTTGAGATATAAGGTTTTCAGTCCATAAATATTAGAAAACAAACCGTTGGGGAAAGAGTCTACTAGTTTTTATGAAAAGCTTATTTTCTACTGCTTCAATGTTGTTAGACAAGTACAAGTACAAAGATAGTCTATTAAGTTAGAAAATTAATAACTCTGCTGCAAAATAAAGGTCAATAATATAGTGCTTTTTAGACTTACATAATATGATGCAGTATATACTCTAGGTGTAGGTGGATTGTCTTTTTCAAGTGAGCGTTACATGAGGTCAAACACTAAGGATACAAAATCTAAACAAGATATGTAAGGTAAATGGAAAAAAATCATCATGTGGATGGATTCTATGAGATGGGGCCTCATATGCGAAATTGATGTTCCGCTTGGTCATAACTTAAATTGTAAAAATCAAAATGCAACTTTAATATGATAAGCTTCCATTGGAGTTCCGTAGTTATGTCATTGTTCAATAATATTTCGAACACTTGTAAAGAAACTCACAATGGATCCTACCTGAACTAACCATAGGTTCTTCAAGGCCGTAATTCTGTGAATTCATAAAGTGTTTATAATATATAATGGAAGTTCTATGAATTACAGAGAATGGTACGAAGAATTTTCCATTGTACAAAAATGAAATAGTTTTTAATTTTTAATTTGATTATTGAAGACAAGAATTAGTTAAGAATATTCTTAACTAACTATAGATTAAAGCATTTTTTTCTAGTGAATAGGGATATAAATGAAAAATTGATATATGTTTCTTTTCATTTAAACCTTATTCATCTCAAATATGAAATGTAGTTTATGGTTTTTTTATCAATGATGTATTTGCAGTTTTCATGGGGACAAAAGAGACAAAATACAGATTTCCTTCCAGGTGCACATTTGAAGTTTCTATTGTTTTACTGGAAGAAGCTTGTTACTGCATATTAATGAATATAGGAAATTAAATATCGTAAATGCTATCAGGAGCTTCCCAAAGGAGAAAAACTAGCGCCAAGTAACAAAACCATAAAATGAATACAATGGTCACAACCACCCTGACCTCCACACTGCCACATTCTGGAAAAGCAACCCAAATGTGTAACTGCAGTCCGTCCACCGCATGAAGAAACCAGAAACAAACTGTGATGTATAAAAGATCATACACCCCAGAACTCCTTAAACCTGGTCCATATTACACTTCCAGCACAGAAAGATATAACTCTTTCACACATTCCCCTAAATCATATTCATTTACGACCCATAGCTCTGCTATCAAAGGCAACCCCTCCTTGGAGAGCGAATCAGCCACGGTTTTCAGCTCCCTGTAAATATGAAAGAAAGGAATGTCAGCAAAGAATGCAGCATTTGATTTATCTGGAGGAATAGAGGTTGGAGGTCTAGATTTTCCATTTCATATACCCCCTTTATACAGTTTAAGACAATCTCACAGTCCTTGAAGACCTTTAATTTTTCCACTCCTCTGTCCATTGCCAAACCAAGAAGAAGCTTCAAAGCCATAAGCTCTATGAAATTACCATCCTGAAATGAAAGTAGCGGACGGAATTTAAAAGGAGTATGCCACCAGTGTCACATACAGCAGTTTGCCTTAAGCACTGTCAAAAAACCCCGTGCACTAGTATGGTCGATGGGAGGATGTAGCAACAGCCGGCTGTAGCTATTCTGGCTCCAAAACGGCATGCCTCGATATCATGCCGAAGGCATACCATTCAAGTATGTCAGGACCATCAGAGTGACGTTCCTGGGACCCACAGATGACATGGAGGAATTCGCGGGTGCGATGACATGGATGATGTTGCCATTCTGCGTTTGACGAAAAGTTTCCTCGCGGTTAACACTTTCCCGGCCGTTGTCACCGCAATGTGACGGTTACGGTTACATCGGGCGAGGCGATTAACATACCGCCGGGCAAGCGTTTTACGTTTTCAGTGACCGCCAATTTCGAATTTGCGTCAACTAGCATGACTAACATCGGGCGGCGGCCACGTGTTATGGAGTTTTCAATTCATTTTTTTTTTAATTTTGAATGAAAACTCCATTTCGCAAAAATTGAAAATATATTTCGTCCGGTAGCTGCATGCAGAACGCGCTGGTGGAGGCGAAACAAAATATTCGACCCTGGAAATTCAGGCTGTAAATTCATGTGCTCGGTTGAATCACTAAGCGAAGGAGGTGCGCTTCAATTGTAGTTATAGGTATGCATTCTTAAAATATGTGTGGCTCCGAAGGGGAGGAGAAAAGCCGACCGCATGCATAACCCAAGTTGTCTGGGTATATTGTTAGTCGTATACCCTTCTCGCCTGTTAACACGCAGGTTTTTTTCATGTGCAGGGAGGAGGTATCGTAGCGTACAGGGGGTGGTACGATTGAAGATTGTTGTTTAGGGTTATGGCGGCATCGGTAAATCAAACCCTAACAGATAAAGATAGTTTTATGATTCCTTCGTCAACCCAGTGTTTGAAATTGTAAATTTTTATATCATTTTTGTATCGCAGAGGTGGTTGTGAGTGTGCCCTCAGGGGGTGTCAAGAGGACAACGATTTGGGTGGAGGCTTAGGCCGCTGCGGTAATTTGAAACCCTAAGACATTCAATATTTTTGTTTTTATTTCCTGTGTCATTTTGTGTTCTGTCTGTGAAAATTAGGCATCATTTTACAGCATGGTCGTGTCAGGATACCAAGGTTCCCTTTTTGATTGTTGACGGCTGATTTTTGGGATTTTGTTGAAAACCATTAGGGTTTGGATTGTTTGTTTGCGGTTTGGTGTGTGTTAGTATATATATATATATATATATATATGTCAATATGAAGCAATACACACACACAGAGACACTCGCACACACACACACACACACACACACAAACATGTCCTCTACAATACAGAGGAAAACAACAGAATAAAACATAGATAAAAGAAACTATGGAAATATTATGCTCTGTTTCCATTATTCTCATGTGCTAATTAGATAAAAAAAAGAAAACCTATAGTCCCATAAATCCCCCTTCAACAATGAGCCAGAATAGACGGAGGCTGCTTCAACAAGGAGCCCTTCAACAATAATGTTTTCGTTCGTGCATTAGTCTTACTTTTTCCATGTTAGGCAAATGAAAAAGGTGCCATGTTTGCTATCATCAAACAAACAACAGATCAACTCCTAAACAAGAGCAGGTCACACACAGTCAAGGAATGGTTGCATCAACGAGTCAACAACCTAATTTTGAGGAGTCTATTTGCTTCAAAAGGCAAACCATAACATGTAAACGAGGTCAAGACCACGTAGAAGAAGCTCAATTTGAAACAAAACATTTTATCTCACTTTGTCTTTCATGTAGCTATTAGGTGCCTGCCACTTGTATTTGCATATATATATTTATTCTCCGACATGTATGTTGATGCATGTCATTGGTACGATATGTCCTCTTTGGAGCCAGAATAGACGTGTGTCATGTATGTCGATTCATGTCGTTGTTACAATCTCATTTTGAAGCTAGAATAGACATGTCTGACACAAGTTGGAAGCACCTAATCACACTCGAAAAGTGCAGAAACAACATGCATCGACATATATTTCCAAGACATGCATACCATGCCAACTTCTCGTGGTGCTCGGACCCATGGTATGTGATGTGGAGTTGTTGTCGAGTTCTTGGTTTTAGTCCTCGGCGCCCACGCAAAATTATGTGGAAATGCTGGAGGATGGTTGCGGCATGCTTCGTGGTTACTGCCAGTTTATTGTGCATAACATGCACATTAAAAGCTTGTGAATGAAGGAATCACATTTGGAGGGCATCCTGGCAAGAAGAAGAGGCCGCAGGCTACAAAAACTTGGTACTTTTGTCAGAGAAAACACTAGCACGAAACTCAAGTTACTCTTGCAGTGGGACACCTCTATTGTGGCTGCAAAAAACAAAATGGGGGACTAACACCCCATGTTTGTGGCAGGTTTTTAATCGTAGGTTTTGCATTTGATGGCTGCTTCTGTCTAACACAAGGCTGTTAGTCTGTATGATTTTTGTATTTTGGAAACAGAAGAGACACAACCTCTCGGACCATTGTTCATGTACGAGTTGTGATTTGATGCAGCTAACAGCGATAAAGCCAAAGGCTAACACGCGATGCAATTTACTATAGTAGATGGAGTTAGTCAATAACAAGGCTTGAGAATAGACAAATGGTATTGCGTGTTAGTGACATGTTATCCAATTGCATCCATTGAATGTAAAATATAGTGTAAAACGTGTGACTAAGCTGCGTGTTAGTCAGACCATAGCGTTGATTTCAAGTTGGAATAGAGGCGTCTATCCTTGAGCGCACAACAATAGTACGAAAATAGGTGGTTGATATAGACAAGTCTGATATAGCTCTAGTACTATGGCAAATTAACATATATAATTTAGGTGATATAAATTCGATTTTGCTAGTTTATATTGGATGTTAAACTGCAATTTCATATATGAAAATGTAGGTTCCTTTTTTGTCTTTTGAAATGCATGTACTTCCCAATGTAGATTACCAGTAACACGAGTTATCCATGCAGGTTGTTGATTTTCAAGGACTATTGAGTAGTCCCCTGGCAAACGTTCAGACGTTCCCAGGTTGTTGCTCTGTCTCCCTTGTTTAATACTACTTGCACTGTAATGTCCACTTATTAATAATCTTTGGGCTTGTGCAACTTTTTGAAAGGCGCTTGTTATATATATATATATATTTTTTGTATATAATTTTTTTTATGCGGCACAAATGTATGTATAAATTTCAGTTCTTGATCATGTAATATTAATGTCCTTACTTTTACTGAATTTGATAATAATGAAAATGAACAATGCAATTGGCTGATGTATTTTATTATATGCTATAGATGCACCATATTAGACAATAAGATATAATTTTCGAACTTGAACGCCTTAATATTGTTATTTATGGATCTTCGAGTCATGAAACCAGTGTTGAATATATGAAGCAGAAATCCTGATTCTTGCGAACTATGTGTTATAAATTTGTATATATTCTGTTGATTTGCATGAGAGTGTTAATGTTCATCGTAGTGTATTTGTATTTCTAGATTATTGGTGTTTGTGATGTTTGAGAAGTACATGTGTTTGATGATCCAACTCCAATCTGAAATGTTATTTGGGCTTCTGTTTGAGGTGTCTCGGGTTGGCATGACGAACTCCTCATGTGTCTATCCTTCAGAGTGTTTTTTTCTTTTTTCTTTTCGTAAATTAAGAGTACGTTTTTAATAATTAATACTATTCCCATGTCAACAAAGAGATGGAAGCTTTAGAATATGCACTCGTTTCAAAAGACTTGTGTCTTTCGAAAAATGAATTGGAGGTCTCTGTACCCATTAATTATCATGAAAGACTTTGTTAATGGTATTGAATCGCTGTTTATTCTCTAACATAGATTGACCATCTTAATTGTTGCACACTCATTTTACAGCATCGATTTTGCAATTAGTGGCTGCGATTGACTAACCTGTCGGTAACACGTTGTAGGAAAGGTCCGTTTTGGAGCCGGAATAGACACAACCGATCCGTTAAGTGTGTTTTGCATCCTTGTTTATCAATCCTTAAGAAAGTCTAGTTTTTGTGTTGTATTTTGGATGGGGAGAACATAGGTAGCCTTTTTAACAGCATTGGCGATGTATCATAATCATTATTTCATTGCAATTGCAACCAAATATGTTCTAGAGAGGAATGTCATGGATAGTTTATGGCTAAACTGTTAGCTGGGTTGTACATAACACAGCGACATGCTAACTTTGTATTGGAATGTGGGCATAACCGGTCGTGTGTTGGCTGTGTCATTTGTAGTGAATGTGTGGTGTTATTGATAGTGTGACGAATATGAATTGCATTTTTTTTATGTTTCAGTTCAATCATGTCAATTGGGTTGCGAAAAAGGTTGAGGGAAAATGTTGATCTTGATTATGGGTTGTTGGAGCTAAAGTCAGATGATCTCCTGGGAGTTGGCCGCATTCGCTTCCCAGTGACACGTGACATCGGCCTGCCTGTAAGCTAAGTAGTTTTAATGGATTATGTAACATGTAGTATTTCTTGGTGTTGTAACTGTTTAATGCTTGTGACTGGAGACTTAATTTGTATACCTAGGAGAGAGGTGGGCTCTCATATGCGGGAAGAGTTCGGTATTCATAGCTGAAAGATTCAGGTGTTGAGCTTTCACATCTGGGAGTAGTTGAAGATTCGAATCCGAAAGAGTCGGGAGTTGGGCTTTCAAATGTGCGACGAGTTGGAGATTCAAATCTTAAAGTTTCAGAAGCCGAGCTTTCGTAACCAAGACTAGTTGAGGATTCAAATCTGAAAGGGTCAGGAGTTGGGCTTTCAGATGGAGGACAAGTTGGTGATTCAATTCTGAAAGATTTAGGAGTTGGACTTTCACATCCACGAGTAGTTGAGGATTCAAATCTGAAAGACTCAGGAGTTGGGCTTTCAAATGCACGACAAGTTGGGGATTCAAATCTGAAAGATTCAGGAGTTGGACTTTCACATCCATGAGTAGTTGAGGATTCAAATCTGAAAGACTCAGGAGTTGGGCTTTCAGATGCGGGACTAGTTGGGGATCCAAATCCGAAAGAGTCAAGGGATGGGCCTTCAGGTCAGGGACTAGTTGGGGATTCAAATCTGAATGAGTCACCAATCGGGTCTCCAATTTTGAACCCATTGTCAAGTCGGCTTCTCAGTGACTGCAGAACCACACTGGTAATTATTTCTCATTGCATTATATATTTTTTCCATCATTTCATGGCGTGGTTGGTGGAAGTTGGGATTTATAAGTGGAAATGTAGATATATACATGGGCATAAAATGGATCGATGATGTGTGCTATTTTATTGAACAACATTATGATAGTGGTTGTGCTGGTGAGGAAGATGAGGCCAGTGGAAGTGTAGATGAGGCCGATTATACTGATGCTCGAGGCAGTGAGAGTGAAAAAGGGGATGTTTGTAGCGAGCACGAGGTGAGCATAGAGCAAGAGGTTGAACGGCAACGTGATTCTATTAGCGGTCATGAACAGGAACAAGGAGGGGCGAGTAACAAGGAGGTCCACTATTAGTCATTATATGTTGGATTATCTTTATAATGCTTGATTAGTGCAAAATTGAATGTGACTCTTTGTCTCTGTTGGCTATGTGCAGCAACAGGCCGATCACAAAAGAGAATATATTAATGGCAGGTTGCACTACTTTTGTCTCTTCCATCATTGTTCCGAAAATGGAGGTTGTCGGTTTTGGGATCTAGGGAGGCTCAATATGCATAGAGGCAGAGAACATCAACTACCATTTTTGGGGATTGCACGACGCAGTCATCAACAGTGTGGAAGTGGAAAGCACAGTGTCGATCATAGGAAGAAATTGCAGTTGGAGTTGAAAAAGAGGGAGTCTAATATTGAATACCAAATGGGCGTACGACGCATTATGAAAAAAAAACGTGTCACTGACCGAGTCTGTATGAAATATGGCAAGAAAACACGTGATGAGCTTCCTACGGAAGGGAAGGAAGAGATAAAGGAAGCAATGCGAGTGTACAACAGCAGTCCAATTAGGGAGGCGAGAAGGAAGAAGGTTTTAGAGTTACTGCAAAGAAAGAATATTGCAACAGAGGTAATTTTTTAGTGATCGTATCTTTTTACAGTTTACTAAATTCCTTTAAACATGTGAAGAATGACTTATGGAGGTATCCTATCCCGGTGCCCAGATTTTAAGTGACAGTGCATGGCGAGGAGGTTCTATCATCGAAGGCTAATCGCGAAACAAACGTGCCAGTGAATGAGGCTGCATTTGTTTCGTTGGGGAAGCAAAAAAAGAGCAATGCTACGAAAAAATCAAGGTAGGCTTCAGGTCATCAAACAAAAGAGGGTGCACCTGTTTTGTGGGGGAAGCAAAAAAAGAAGAATGCTGCGGAAAAAAGAAGGTGGACTTCACATCCTCAAACAAACGTGCTAGCTAATGAGCTTGCATGTGATTCGTCAAGGAAGCAAGAAAAGAAGAATGCCACAGAAAAAATAAGTCTGACTTCAGATGACACAACACATTTGTCATCAAAGGTGACTGTCTGTTGGCTTGTCCATATGTGTGTTTTCATTGCATGGTATGCTTTGCACTGCACTATCTAGTATGTTGACTATTTTGTCCATGTCATTGTAGGGTGATGGGGTCCGTGGAGGGAGCATGGACTGTCCCGTGGTATTGGATCACACAGAATGCAGTGTGCGAAAAAAATTAAGTCGAAAACCTCAAGCATGTGTTATGTATAAGTCCGATTCGTCAAAGAAGCTGAAAGAGATGTCGAATGAAAAATTGGGTGCATGCAGTGCCGAGAAGATTGTGGAGCAATCTCGTGACTTGGGCCATATGATGGACGATACGAGCAAAGAATAGTCAATGCAGTTGCCTGATGACACCGTGTGTAGTGTTCCCGAAAAACCAAGTCTAAAATCTCGGACGTCTATTAGGAGGAAGAAGGTGAAGGAGACCACGATTGAAAAACCGAGTGAATGCAGTGGCAAGACAATTGCAGAGCACCCTCCTCAATTGGGGTAGAGGTTGGAGGATAGCTGCAAAGATGAACAGGTGATGTGGTGCCATTGTGCATGACATGTAGTGCTATATCATGACATGGTGTGTTATACTATACAGTAACTCTTTTTTTATGCAGTTGGCCGCGGTATTGGACGAGAAACTTCAGAAGTCTATTTCGAGGGAGAAACTGAAGGAGACGGTGAATGGAAATTTGAGTGCATGCAGTGGCGAGAAGATTGCAGAGGAGTCCACTCAATTGGGGCAGACATTGGAGGATAAGAGCAGAGATGAACAGGTATTGGGCTCTTCTTTTGGATAACAGGCGGTGAGGGACAGTGTTATACTGGAGCATTTTTTATGATGTTGTGGTTTGTGTCCATTATTTGTGTTCCTGTTATTGCCTTAGTCGTGTAAAATTCATCGGCCTTGGTCCAGTAGTGTTCATAGGCGTATGGGTTTAATGTGTACTTACACTCTTGTACAATGTGTCACGTTTTGCAGCATAATCCAATAGAAACAAGCATTGACAAAGAGTCTGGGGGAAATGATGATGGATGTACAAATGCAGACCATGACCACGATGGGGGCAACAGGCCGGGACAAACAACTACTCCAGTACTGTTGTACTGCATTGGCATGGATTCATTTGACTATGTTTGATCGAGATGTATAAAGAATTTTATTTGAGCGACCGTGTCCACTCGTTACTGATGCAGGCAACCGTGGAAGACAAAGAAGAGTGCACCAATGAAGATGCTCACGCTGTTGTTGTTGGAGTTGAAGTCCAGCTACTCCTGGATGGGGCAGTGGTTGGGGAAGGCATTGTCGATGGCCTGGGGAAGGGTGTAATGTGTCATACTATTCCACTCCCACAACATTGTGCTAAAGTTCGCATCGTCAAAGTCTTTGATGCAAATGCCCAGCTGCCTTTCCCAGGTCCTTTCACTGATGTCTTGTCGGATTCCCTAAACTCGTGGGCGGTGTGGCCCATTGAAGACCTGGTCTGTTCCCCACTCTTGGTAAGTTTCAAAGATGACAAGATCCCTTCCTCCGTCTTCTCATTCCATCCTTTACCTTATTTCAATGGAATGAAATAGGCAACACTCGTATGATGTCGTTTGTATGTGGCAGGATAAAGTTGGCAAAACTATCCAACCACAAAAAGAGGATGTTAAACGCGGCCCTGTGATCAGACGGGTAAGTTAGAGGCTATGATCACTTGGCATCACCCCTCCCGAGTTGCATAAGAATGAGAAGAAGCGTAAAGCATTTTATGGTGCCATCAACTCCATTGCGCAATCCAGACAACGGAGGCAATAAATATTCTTTGATCATAGTCGTTGTTCCTCTTTCCAAATATTTAGAGCGAGATACTATGGTGGAATTTCAGTCTTAATAGACTTTATTCAAATGGGATTTGGAGATATTATATTGACATGGCTTTTACCTTAGCATAGTTTAAAGTTTAAACCCTCTGAATTATTGTTTGTCTTAGATGAATTGTACATTATTATTCAACCTTTCCTGCTATTTTAAGCACCTTTCCTGTTATTTTAAGCAAAATAACTATAAAGGCTTGATTTGTTGGACTCTTTCATGTTGATCTTGCACCATCAACTACCCTTTAATAACTTCACAAACCTTTCTTTGGTGCGCAACATTTTTAATAATGATAGTTGATGGTACAATAAAGTCAATGATAGTCGTTTACTGTTCAAGTTTTGTTCAAGGTCTCTTATATGTTGCATATGCATAGGTTTTGTTATTGCATACCAATAGAGGGTCCTTGCAACTCTTTTACATATAGAAATGAAGCAGAATGTTTGATTGAAATTGTGAACCATGTGCTCTTTCCACTGTAGCTTACGACAGTTGAATATACCATTGTGATTGTTTGTTTTTGAACACTAAATCTGAAATGAATTAACAACAAAAAAATAACCAAAAAAAAAATCTATTAAAATACACCACACTTCCGTTATAGTTTCATGGCATATGTGTAATAAGTTGGATGCAGGACGAGGAGTGTTGACTGATGGAGTTATCTTCCCAAAACATGGATTCCCAATTGGCAGGTAACATGTCGCCCAAGTGCCCAGTTTAGTGAACATGTCAACTTTACCGAAAATGTTAACTTTTTTTATCGGGCATAATGTTATTCATTCCAAAAAATGCAACAGATAGCAGTTCCTTTCTTGTTGGCATAAACTATTGTTTCCTACATTTTTCATGTTGTCTTGCCCACCTGTCTACAGATACTTCTTTTTGGCATTGTTTGCAGGGATGGCAATGGGAAGACCATGGACAAGAAAAAGAAAGGGTGTCGAAACATCTATTCCGCAAAACGGAATGCCTGCTACGAATTCAAAGGCGAATGGGACGGCCGATGTTCTCACCTTCGACGGCAATTTAGGGAAGTCTGGAAGACAACCACCACCGCCCTTTGCAGACTGCAACGATGGGATGGACACAATGAAGTGTGATGCCATGCAAGTAGAACTGCTAATGCAGAAGGTCGAAATGGCCCATGCCGAAAATGAAAGGCTGAAGGGGATTGTTTCTCATCTTGAATGGAGACTCACTAAAGCGAAAAGGAGATGCACCGAACTCAATAAGAAATGCACTGAACTCAATAAGAAATGCATGGAACTCAATAACAGGTCATGGACTTGGACGATAAGAATACGGACCTTGAGCTGGAAGTGCGTGGTTTGCAGATGGCGAATGAGAGACAGGAGGTAGTTCGTGAGGCGTGTGCTAAAAATAGCAAAATCATAAGTGACCAGATGTAGGGGATGCTAGATGTTTGTGCACAACGTGCTCAATACTAGAAACAGAGGTACGCAGAGGTGTTTGCCTCTATAACTGATGAAGATGATGAGAATGATGTGCCTCCCCTTACTCCGACCACTGGGGGAAGCAAAAGTCATTTAAATACTCAACCTCTGCCTCTATAACAGGCTTGCTTTCTTACAAAAGTTTTCCTGTTCAATAAAACGTCAGCAGTGCTGCAGACTTTTTGTAATCAGACATATTCTTTCATTTAGGAAGACACTTTGTATGCTTCATGAATGGTTATTTTCAATAAACTTGATTGACCGAAGTTTTTCTTTCTGGTTCTTTTCTTCGGGAGCCCTTCTTGAACCAATCCCTTGAACCAGTTGTAAAAATATATTAAGTGGCCTTGGCACGTTGTCAAAAAAAATAAAAAATAAATAAATGTGATTGACTTCACTTAAACATCAATGGTTAATGATTGGTTTGTTGTACACTTTTTCATGCTTTCTGAATGGTTCTATGTGGCTTTTCTACACGTCTTCTATGATGAATGGTTTTCGTACTTCTCTTGATAAGTTAATATGACTTCCCAATTAGTGTTCGCAAACCAACTCAAGTGAATCTATACCTGAAACCTAACTTTAGGTTCAAAGCTTTTTTTATAGCGGATTTAAATGAACCACTAATTGTATGATGGCAATTTTTTTTTACAGACTGAAAAAATGCTTATTTAAAAATGATGGACTGCTCAATGACAAGTACATAAGATAGACTGCTCAATGACTATTATTCTTCGTAAATATTAAATATAAATCAATGTGTATTAACTATTAAAGCTTTACAACAAGAAAGGTCTGTAACTATTAATCTTGCTTGCAGTATGTGCTTGTCTTCATCACTTTTTTTCATACAACCTCTCTTATATGTACACTCCTCCCTCTACAGAAACTCTATTTGATCTTGACTCAGTTGAGCCATATCTAAGTTTACTTTGCTAGTGCTTCTACGGTCAGTCTTTCCAACTTGTCATATCATCAAATGTCCAAAAGCTTCTTCTCTGTCAAATAGTGTGGGTGACTCTTCTCTGTCAATGCATGTTAGTCATGCATTTTACACCGTTGATTTTGCAATAAACGGTTGTGATTGACTAACATGTTGCTAGCACGTTGTACGAAAGGTCTGTTGTGGACCAGAATAGGGAGAATACCCTGGTTCAAGAAAGGAATTGTGCACATTCTCGTAATTTGGATTTGGAATGATAAAACAACCCTATTTTCCATTCCATCCAAGATGGCCAAATAGAATGTAGAATGTTTTCAAGGATTAGACCAATCTATCTAATCAGATCAATTAAAAATCCATGGATATCAAAAGATTATTTTTCATCATAACTAAATGTTCAACTGCTAGAATAGCAAAAGTTGGAGCCAAATAGCTAGATAACAGTGACTTTGGTTTACTTGAGTCACCGTGATTTTGTTTTAGCTCAGTGGAATTTTATTTTCTCTAGGATCGCAATCAGTAGAAATAGGGAACAAAGTAATTAGAAAGATTTTTTAGCCCAATATTAAGATTTTTCAATCTTATCTTTCTATAGGGATCATCTATCAAGCTTGCTCAATCACAGCCGTTAAGTGCAAAATCGATGGTGTAAAACGTGTGCCTAACACGCGTGTTCGTCAATCCATACTGGAATCGCAACCGTTAGTTTCGCATGTAAGTTAAAGGGTAGTGAAAGGTTAGTCATTCCCAACCATAAATCAAAACCGTAAATGTCACGTGTTTGTGAAAGGCTACTCATTCGCAGCCGTAAGTTTCGCACGTTACTGACAGATTAGTCAATCACAACAGCTAGTTTCGTGTGTTTGTGATAGGCCAGTCAATCGCAGCAGTTAGTTTTGCGTGTTTGTTACAGGTGAGTCAATCGCAGCAGTTAGTTTCGATGGCGTGTTAGTCTAGTTCGCCGTTTTGTGTGGCAAACGAAAAAGTCTACCGGCCACTAGTCGAATCGCAACCGTTAGTCAACCGCAGTCGTTCATATCGCGTTTTTTGATAGGTTAGTCAACCGCAGCCATTCATATCGCGTTTGTGTGATAGGTTAGTCAACCACACCCGTTAGTTTCTCTTTTGTGTGATAGGTTAGTCAATCAACCCCGTTAGTTTCACTTTTTTGTGTTAGGTCAGTCAATCGCAATAGTTAGTTTCGTGTGTTTGTTACAGGTCAGTACATCGCAGAAGTTAGTTTCGCGTGTTTGTTAAGTCAATCGCAGCAGTTAGTTTTGCGTGTTTGTACAGGTTAGTACATAAGATAGACTGCTCAATGACTATTATTCGCGTGTTAGTCTACTTCGTCGTTTTGTGTGGAAAAGCAAAAGTCTGCCGGCCACTAGTCGAATCGCAACCATTAGTCAACCGCAGCTGTTCATTTCACGTTTTTTTGATAGGTTAGTCAACCGCAGCCGTTCATATCGCGTTTGTGTGATAGGTTACTCAATCGGAGCTGTTAGTTTTGCTTTTTTGTGTTAGGTTAGTCAATCGCAGCAGTTAGTTTCGCGTGTTTCTTATAGGTTTGACAATCGTAGCAGTTAGTTTCGATGGCGTGTTAGGCTAGTTCGTCGTTTCACATGGCAAAAGGAAAAGTGTGCCGGCCACTAGTCGAATCACAACCATTAGTCAACCGCAGCCGTTCATTTCGCATTTTTTGATAGGTTAGTCAACCGCAGCCGTTCATATCGCGTTTAGAGAAAAGATTATATTAGTTTCGCCTGTTTGTTATAGGTTAGTCAATCGCAGCTGTTTAGAGAAAGGATTATATTTATTAGATTTAAATTAACATATAAAGTGTATTGCTTTGTAGAGAGATAAAGTGCATAGAGACAAACACATAAACTGTAAACATAACCGAGACAAACATATATAAATTGTAAACATAACCGAGACAAACATATAAATGGTAAACATTGGAGACAAACGACGTTTAAAGATCAGCTATGTAACCATAGAAATTAACTGTTTTATAAATAATAGTATAGTCTTACAGGACCAGTTATACAATTTTAATTAGAGGACCTCCTCTGTGATGGGAATCTACTCTGTATCCTCACAAACCTCTGTGCTGGCCGTCGACTACCATAACCCGTGAAAATGGGGGTGTAGTCCATAATAAGCAAGTTCCATGGAAAGAATGTCGTGACATCCTCGATACTGTCATCGGAGTGAGGCACTAGGGACCGTCCATGTCTCCAATGGGGTCTGTCAGCATAGATAATGTGAATCCGAGGGAGAGTGGCTGGCCAGTACATAAGGGCGAAATACAATGGCCATAGTCGCCTATACAAATCGACCGTCAACCGAATCGAGAATCTGGTGAAGGAGATCACGTCTTGTATGTGGACCATGTACATATTGTCATCGGCATAATGTCTTCCCATTCGAATGGTCAAGTCGGTGGTCCGTGTGGGAGTTTTTGTTCGGATAATATCCAAAACAATGACATCCAGGAGGCACTGAAATAAGGCAGAGTCCTCATCGTTCTCTGCCAACCTCTCTAGCAGTCTGCAGATACATACGATAAGAGTGTTAGTAATATAACTATAGCATTCAAGAAATGTAAGACATAAGAGTATTAATTATTTAACTAGAGCATTCAATAAATTGAAGACATAAAAGCATAATACTGAAAATTAAGTTGCATAAAACCTGTGCCTGTCGCCAAACGTGTGTGTGAATGCCATTTAGTGATAAAAGAGGGCGAAAAAACAACGGACCTGCATACAAAGATACATTATAAAAGATGGTTAGGGACAGTTATAGTAAACATTACAAGGCAACTAGAATAAACAAAGTTGTTCCATATTACGCAACAGGTTGAATGAAGAATGGCTAAACATCAAGGGACATCAACCACATATATGACGTAGTTAGAAACAGAAAGCTTGATCTGAACAAATAATACCAAAAATAGTATCAGCGAGGATCACTGTGTGATCCCTCTCCACATAAAACACCATCAAAAGCCAATTGCCGATGAGGACTCCTATGGCCAGGTGTTGAGGGGGTGCCGAACACTATCACAGATAAGTGTGTATCACTTTCATCGACTAGAAGACACAATGACTAAATAAACGCGTGCAGCATTCACATGTTTAGAATCCACTTACAGGTGACACTAGAGTACCAACCTATATCAGAGACAACCGATGCAGTGGGAAGGACATGCGGTTCCCGTGCTTGGTCCAATTGGCTCTTTCCCCTTCTCCTCCTAGAAGTCTCAAAGGGAAACTCAAAGGTGAGAGGCTGTCGAACATCATGACAGATCTCACTCCTACTACTATGCCTATGTTGCCGCCGATTGCGACGATGAACCCGAGTTGCACTGAACCAAGGCTGCATACGTTCAGTGGTTGTATTGGCTGGATCGGTAAACGGTCTAAAATCAAATGACATGGCACTGGCATCCTGAAGATCAGCCATGAACCTATCCAAACAGCCTACAAATGCCATTAGTTTATCGCCTGAAGCCGGCATTGTTTGCGACAATATGTTTAACTTTTTGTTTGCTTCATTCCACATTACGATGTCTACATCCTCTAAATTTGTATGTGCATTAGAAATGGTATCGACGAAGGGTTTAGGTGTTGGGTTTTCATTAGTATTAGCAGATGTTGGAGTCGACATACGAATAGGATCTGTATGAAACAAGATGTTAGGGTGAATTACACATCTTTTAAGTTAGCAAAAATCAACATTCACGAACATCCACTTACCCGAAACACGTGAATCATGGAATGAATTGTTCATCATTGCAACAACCTTCAATGCATGCTTGCACATGTTTCCTCGCAAACTCCACGAACATTCACAGATGTAGAAGTGATCTCCAAATTTCCTAACCACGTACCAGTCGCACAAGGACTGACTTTTCACCCAATACCATCCAGGAGTAGTGTCGTCTGGAACACAATCGACATCAAGAATTGCCTTTGCCCTCTCCATACTAGTTTGCAAATGTGTCAACCTGTAGTTTTTGATAAATCCAACATGCTGCAATTCTCTCTTATGCTAGTAGAATGGTTCCACTTTATACACAAGTATAGAATACAGATTGTCCATCCTCCTCGAGCACGTCTTTTTATCATCTCTTAGGTGCAGTGACTTCAATTTACCATGGTATGATTTGATGGCATTATTTGTGTCTTGGTTAGCATGAGCGAAATTCTTGAAGTTTTTCGCCCACATAGCTGGCCAAAAAAAAAAAATTGAAATAAAGAAATTAAAAACAGGAGTAGGATGTCAACTACCAAACGACAACCAAAACGGGTAACAAGTCATAAAGCCACTACTCTCTAATGTGATGTCGAACTCACCGATACGGCCTTCTCCTTGACACCATGTGCTGTAGAAGTACTCTAGAAAACGTGGCTGATCACTAAATTTGGCAAAGAAAGTGTGCAGCTCCTCCACCGTGCTCTCTTCACTTTCATGCATTGCCATCATTATCACCCCTAGACGGTGAAAAATGTCCATTGCTCTTTCCTTCGTTGCATACTTGTATACATTCTTCAACCATGCTCGACACACGTGCCAAATACAAAGTATGACACGGCATTCAAAAACAGTCCTGTTATGAACAAAACGTTTAATTGGGCTGAGCCGGGAGCGTGGTCATTTAAAATAAAATGTAAAGCAGCGTACCATACTATTTGATTTCATGGAGACAAAATAGGATGCACTTACTCTATGGCTTGAATCTCTGCACTCGCATCATCCGTGATAAATGCATTGATCCTCCAATCAGACCTCTTTTTCTTTCCTCGTCTCCACAACTCCATCAACCACACCTGGATATCCTCGATCTTGTTCCTTGATGTCACAGCCCATGCAACAGGCACCCTCGATTTCTGCTCGTCGAAGATGAGACACGAATACAATTGATACTGTTTTAAACAACAAACAGGAAGATCATGACCATCCACAGATCAAATGGGCTGCATGAAAAACGGACAGGTTAAGTTCGAAGAGACATACCTCATATTTGTTTGTTCTGAATGTCGAATCCATTGAGATGATTGAGTCATGCGAGAATTGTACCATCATGTCAAGCATCCAAGCCATTTGTATTCCCATAATGAAAGGTCTGTCGGCACCTTGTGGCTGCTGGAAAAAAAAAAAATTTGCCTCATCCTGTTTTTTCCATTCTAAGATGCTAGTGGCATCATGCACATGCTTTCGTGACCGAATAGAATGGACCCTCGTCACCGCGTTGATAACATCCTTGCGTGTCACAAATGAATCTCTCTTCTTCAACATGTCATGAAAAACGGGATCATCAAGATGTCTATCCACAATAGCATCAACGCTCACATCCATCAGCAACAGCCTCTCTATATATGCTTTGCATTCATCAGAAAGGTTTGGTGCAAATTGAGAGCGCAGCTCATTGCTGGTATCATCGACGCCATGACAAGCTTCACCATTCTTGTCTACATGCAACGGTTGCTTGAATATCAAGATGGCCACATTTGCCCTACCATATAACACCTTAACAATGAAGTGGTATGTACAACCTCTTTTTTTCTAATATGTTCGCGCGCACTTCTTATTCAGCGACTTCTTCCTGTTGTCTTCTGGTCCATATGAACACCAATACCTTCAAAAAACAACTCTCCTATTATCAACAACAGTCGTTATGTCATTAAACGTAGACAAAGAATATGAAAGAATGTGTCTACGAACTAGCTGTACATCTTTGTTGTATGCGTGTTGTGCAAAGCACTATCGTGTTCTATGTGCCACTTTCGGAGGAATTGGGTTTCAACACCTTCGCGCAACGATTCCCCTCTCACGAATGCATCCAATCTACCCAGGGGAATTGCTGCACATAGGTCTGACATTGAATCATTTTCGACACAAATTGGCGTCCACTGAATATCCCTTGAACAGAAACGACGCAAACCTTCACCACCATCTTGAACTTCCAATACCATAATGTCCCACCATTTTCGATGTTTTCCCATTCTCGTCCTGCACATATCAGAGAAAGAAAGAGATATCGTAAATAGTAAACAGCCACAGTGATTATATCTTTAGTGTGATACTGTTTTGAGATATTGGTTGATGTCAAATGTGTTTGCCATGATATTGGTCGCTTCGCACATATGACCAAATCTACTTTGCCATTAGACCTTCATCCTGCCCATCATGTTAGCACATTTTTTTACAAAATAGTTTTGTGCTATATGTGGACACTTTTAGTTTCATCATAAGAGCATTTAGTGGTGGATTGTATGTACAGGTGATATGTTGCAGTATCTTCATGAAAAAGCATCACTTCGGCTTATTGAAGGGAATGTTGAGTGATATGTTGAGTGTTCGACAGGTCTGATTTGGAGCTACAGTAGCCGAGGCCGTTTGAAATATGCCTCCAATTCACTCGACCTTTGTTCATACTCATCGGTTTAAATCTGAAGGCGGGCCCATCGGAGAAAAAGACCATATCGGGATAGTGAAAAAAGAGTTATATCGATCCCCGATGACATGGAGAATGGGGAAGGCGGAACCATCGGTATTACCTATACCGATAAAACAAACTCGGAAGCATAAAGCATAAAAGTGCATCGGAGACTCATCGGGACTTCGGGAGGAATAGAAAAATGCTATTCCGACCTCCGATGAAGATAAAAGCACCTGCGGGGATATCGGTGTAAACTATACCGATAAAGTAAACATGCATTAGGACTCATCGGGACATCAGAAGAAGAAATTTTATGCTATGCTGAGTCCTGATAGGTCTATTAAGGTGGATGTAGACTTGCTAGGAGTTCTTCGGGGTGCTTTATGCCGATAAGGCGGGGGACTTACTCACAATGCGGACTAGTATATTGAGATCATCGAGGCATTGGAGGGACATAAATTGAACTATGCTGACACCCGATGGGTCATATCCAACTATGTTGCAATAGACGGTTGCGATTGACTAACACATCGCTATCACGCTGAACTAACGAGCCATAATAGGGACCTGTCGTGCAGCGTGTTAGTGAGAGGTTAGTCAATCGCAACCATTAACTGCAAAAAATTTTGCAATTAAAATTTTGCAGGTAAAAATGTTTTTCCCATTATTGGCTAAGTCTGCAAAAAATTTTGAGTCCAGTGTGTTCTTGTTGCTCCAAGACAGCTTTAAGTCCAATTGGGTTTAGGGTTTAGGTTTTAAAATCACTTTAGTAACTGATAAAACCCTTTGGTTTCTATTCCTGCGTTACTTTATTCACTTAAGTAATGGGTCTTGGGGTCGTCAGAAGTGTCCCCCCTTGTCAGTTGCCTAGGCGGTCATTCAATAATCGTAAAAATTCTTTGCCTTATCTCTTTTTCCTTCAAATGTTGTCGGGCCCAGTAAGTGTCGTGCAACTCTCAAATGGATCTATGGCTTTCGCCATTTCGTTAGGAGAAGTTGAGAGTGCTTTAAGACTTGCGAAATAGCGAAAGGAAAAAATATGTTCAATGGGGCATCCGTTCAATGGTGCGCATTTGGTCTGGTTTAAAGAAGCTTCATCTCGTTCAAGATCTAACCGCTGGCGTTGATTCGCAGCGGAAACCAGCAAGCAAATTACTTTTCGCAAAATGGCGAAATGACTCGACCTTCCAGGTGTTGATAAAGGATATGGATCCCGCTGATTTTTTAGCAAGTAAAGAGGTGACACGTAATGGACCAAATGCCAGATGGATAGAGCTAAGCATCGAGCAGGTCAGATATAATCTAATGGTCCGCATGTGTTCGCGAAGGTGAAGTGCTCGTGTTTTAAAACCTGCGAAATCGCGAAAGGTTTTTGGGGCCCGAAGAAGGACAAAAGGGGTTCAACTCCATTTTGATCCAAGGGCTCGCGTTGTTTCGTGGGTGCGAGTTCCATCCGATCAGACGCCTGCTGTGATTTCATTTGGCGAAATTGCTAACATGTTATGCTTTGCAAAATGGCGAATGAATGTGTCGTGACCCATTCGAGCGAAAATTTCAAATTCTTTCATGAATTCAATTCTGAAGGGACGGCCGAAGCATGCGGTATCAATGTCGTAGTTAAGAGCCCTACTACCGTATATGATTCCGCATCAATTCAATGAAGGCATTATTCCAAAGAGTAGTTGCAGAGAAAATTTCTTCAGTTGCAGAGCGAAATTTTCTTCAAGCAAAAACAGGTTTTTTTGTACTCCCACTTCGCAATTACTTGGCAAAGTGTTTCAATTGAGGTTTCGATTTATTGTTGAACAGTTGGGGTAGTAATTAGATTACTCGCATAGTTATATAAGATGGCACCTAAAAGAGAATTCTCACAAAAGGTTAACTACCAAGAAAGGGCTATCTGTGATGATTTCCTTGAACAGTTGACAATGTCAACTAATGCGCTAGCTAAGGCAAAGGAACTAGTGCCAAGAGCTCCTCGCTTGAAAATTGGAGAGGGATTATATGATAAGGGTAACTAGTTGAGAGACCCACAGGTTGGGTTGTCTGGGTTAGGGTTATTTAAAGCTGGATTTGGCATGAGAAATTCCCCAGCCCCAATGAACAGCACCTGGGAGTTAGATGTGGGAAAATTGGTAGTTCCAGGAGTATTCATAGATGTAGACCTCCTGACTCAAATTGCACATAATTATGACCCGATTACAAAGAGTATTAAGGACATAAATGGAAAAACCCTCATAGAGATTACCGATGAGGAGTTCAGAAATGCATTCGGCCTTAGTGAAGTAACCAATTATTTCGAACCCATCGACTTCAAATCATTGTCTCAGGTCTACAATGCACAAAGGAATCACCTTAGAAATGGGCCTCTTAAAGAGTTTTTTGTTAAGATAGGTGGAATAACTGTTGTAGGACCCAATACTATGGAGCCTTTCTCCTTGAATCTGTTCACCCTTAGAGCTAAGGGATTATATTGGTCACTCTGCCAAATTCTCGAAGAAGATGCTAAACCAAATATGCCAACTCATTATATGTTAATGATTGCTCAGATTTTGAATCCTTCTGTGGTAGTGACATTTGATTGTGCCCCTTATATCACTGATGCTATCCATGAAGGATTGATAGGAATAAAGAATGGGAAAATGGACAGGCCCTTTGGATGGTATTCCCTCCTCATGCACCTGTTTCTTTTCAAGGGTGGTGATTACTTTGCAGATGGGATGGATCCTGTAAAAGACAAGGATGGAGAAAAGATGTCAGTTCAGTTATGGACTACAGTGTTGTCATGGGACAAAGAAGATGCTAGCTTCTTAAAGTTTGATAAGTGTTTTGCATCTAAGATTAGGACTCTCATCTGTTTAGAGAATCCAAGAGTCCCCAAGGTTCTTTTGGAATTTATTAGGCCAAAAGAATTCGCTGAGGATATTAAAATTGTCCACAATTGGGGTGATATCTACTTATACCCTGTTTCCACAGTGTTCAGAGTATATGGTTTCAAAGGAACCCCATTTTTGTTGCCCTATCAGGTCCCTCTCAAGGTGGGAATTGCAAAAGTCCTCAGACAGATTGGTAGTGTGCAAGAGGCAGAGCTGACGGGCAGAGGTAAAGGGACCATTTTCCCTACAGTTACCGTAGCCCACCAATTTGTAATAACCAAAGGAGGTTGGAAATGCTTTGAGGATTTTCTTTGACATTATCACTTATCAACTGCAGTATCCAGGTGTGTCGATCCTGAAGATTTCTTCAACGACATGTTCAGAAAGAGGGTTGTATGCAGAGGTAGACCCCATCAATTCCAGTTTCCTGAAGACCTCATTGTGAATGAGTTTGATCTAGATGAGCAAGAGCTGAGGAAGGAAAAGTGGGTGGCTTATAAAAAAGCCTTGGACTTTGTACACCAATTTGATACCAGCTATGACCCATTGTCTACCTTCCACCCTTTTGGGGAGAAATTAAAGTTCTTACTTCTTTGTTTTGAGGATGTGATGCAAACTTTGAAAGAAAAGAGGGAGGTTCTAATTAAAAACAACCCTGAGAAACAAGATTGGTTCTATGTAGGTCCACATATGCTAGAGCAATCCCTCCTAGTGACTACATGTTGCACAAGAAGTCCAATTACAGTGTGTTAATGCCTACAACAGGGGAGCCCTCTACCTCAAAAGGGAAGAGGAAGATACAAGATGTCATTGAAATTCAAGATAGCCCAAAGAAACAAAGAGTGGGAAAAGAAATACAATCTGATGAACCTTTGTATTCCCCATCTCAATCCCCTATTCATATAGGAGATGAACAGGTTGTAGCCAAGCAATTGCTACAATTAGGCAGTCTTGGAGAGATAGCTTACACTTATGATGAAGTGGAGGAGGGAATGCCAGAACAGCCCCTCACAGCTGAGATGAACATTACTGTTAATGAATTCAAAGGCCAAGAGTGGGATCCTGAGATCAAACAGGCTAGTGAAGACTTCTTGGCTGATAATAATTTTGTCACATCAGAAGCTTTCATGCAATTTGTGTGGAAGCAAAACATTGACAAATATAATGCAAGGTGTGAAAAGAGAAAAGGTGAGCAGCCCCACAAAGATCCAGCTGTGGTTGAGGAGGAAATAAAGCAAGAAATGATTGATGAGTTTAAGACCATCACTCCTGAGCAAGGAAGAGACATGGTGGCACAGGCTGGGGTACTCATTCTCCCCAAGTGGGACATAGCAGACTCCATGGTATTGGAGGCAGTAAGAAAAGAGACCAAACCTATGGAGGGAGTCACTTTCAGCAAAGACAATGTTGCACTGGTCATGTGGTCTCTTAAGAGAGATGAAAATAAGAGAAATAAAGACACCCCAAGGTCAAGTTACCTTGGTGGAATGATAGTAAAAAGAGTGCAGAACATTGGGGTGGTGGAAGCTGCTAGCACTGTGCTAGAGACTGCAAAGTTTAATGTTGCAGTAGCAGAAAGAGAGGCAAAAGAAAAGGCAAATCTCCAAGCTAAGCTGGAGACAATTTTAAAAGCTTATAACAACGCCAAGGATGAGATAAGAGGTAGAGATAGCATCATTGTCAACCTACAAAGCCAATTGGCAGGACAGTACCATCAAGGTGAGTCTTCAACACTGATGATCTCCTCTTCTCCTGCAAGACCTCCACCTACCAGCCCCATTATTGAGTTACCACCATCTCCAGCACCTTCTAGTTCTCAAATGGTTGAGATCACTCCTCATGAGTTGGAAAATTTAAAACAGGCTCAGGCCTGGTACACAAATAAATATGAAGAAAGACTAAGGGCTACAATTTCAGCTTTTGCCGATACCATGGGGGCCTCATTACTGTATAACAACATGAGCAAGATTCTAGATATGTGGAATGACCTTAATGGAGATAAGCTTGTTTTAATGCCTATTTTTGACAAGTGGAAGCCTAGAGAGCAGGATTTGGAGCTTATTTGTGTATCCTATGATGAAGCAGGGGCCGATCCTATTATCAAATCCACTTGTGACACCACAAAGGATCTAGTAAAATTAGCAAAAGGAATAGATAATGCAGATAGGAAGATCAATTTGTACAAGAAAGAGTACAGTGATCAAGTTTTTGAATTACTCCCAGGAGGTTTTGCCAGCCCAAACCAGTTAAAGGACAAACAAGTATGGCTTAAGGAATTAGAAGCCAAATTGTCAGGTAGAATAAAAGGAATTATTGACTTAGATGATGCTTCCTTTTTTGTTGTAACAATTCAAGAGATAGAGAGAATCAAATATCATTATGGTTTTCTCAATTCAGAGGTTAACAAAATGAGGAATTCCTGGAAAAGGTTAGCAAAGGCAAAAGCAAAAGTGGTTAACTTCGCGTGGCCAACTGATGATGTATACAATGAGTGGACAAGAAAATATGCCATACAAGATGCAGAGCAGTTAGCAGAGGTTGCAACTGGACAACAAGTAGAACAAACTGCGGAAGTTGAAAAAGACTTGTAACCGCTTTTGTTAAAGGTTTTGTAACTTCTTCTTGAGAAGCAATGACTGTAACAAAATCTCCTAGGAAAAGTCCAAAGCTATGTGTGCATCCATATCGTTATAAATGGATACCAGGACTAGTAAGAAATGATCGCCAAATATTGTAAGAAAATGGTGCAGAGATTTGTTTGGGCTTTTCCAAGTTTCAATGGAGAATATTTGAAAGTTTTTGTAATACTTTCTGAAGCCTTATAAAGCATGTCTATGGCTTTAAATAGCCTATCCAAGTTTGTTCAACCACCATATGGTTGGTTACAATTTTATTTTGCATAAAAAAGCCACTAATCTAAGTTTCCCACCTAATTCCTTATAGATGTTGAAATTCAAATATTTGAATTTTCAAACATTTGGAAAATGTATTACAAACTGAAAACCAACATTATTAATGATGGATTTGCATCCCATAAGGCATATTTAACCATCCTAAACCTTCCTAAATCCTTTATTGGGTGTTTTGACCAAATTTACATTTTTTGACAATAAATGATAATTTTTACGATAAAATGACAACATTTTACAATTTTGTTTTTCAAAAGCCATTATTGGCCTTAACAACTCATAGTCTCGGAAAAACATACAAGTCTTCTTCTCACGACCCCATGAATCCTCATTTGATGCACTCTTTATCGATATAACTCACCCCGATACTCCAACCAATGCTTCTATCTTCATCGGGGGTCGGAATAGCCCTTTTATATTCCTCCCGAAATCCCGATGAATTCCCGATGCACTTTTTTGTGTTATATGTTTACGAGTTCTTTTATCGATATAGGTAATACCGATGGCTCCAATGAGTCCGTGCTCCGTTTCATCGGTATAAGTGTTGCCGATAATCCTCCTTTGGCTTGCCAATGTGGTTTCATCTGGAGCTTCGATCTAGCTAGACGTAGGCCTGCCATACCTTAGTGGAGGGACAACCGGAGACCTCTGTGGTTTTTTCAGGCACTTTGGCAAATTCGCATCAAGCCAGTTAGATAAAGTACATAGGAGCAAGGAAGTTGACGGCTAGTTCTCATAATAGTAAAGATATGTTGTTCGGATGAACCTTGATTGGATTTCGGGCCTCTTGTGGTCGGTATCTAGACTTCTCTAGAAAGTTTGAAACTTTATATAAGGAATGGTTCAGATTGTAGTCTTAAGACTGGAAGTCTCGAACTGAACCGATGGTGCATCATTTTGGTGACAGTTGCCTGTGTGCAGAGGAATCGATCCAAGCCCAATGCAGCCGGCTATTTCAAGCAAACGATGTGCTCTGGAATGTTGTATGGCGGGTGGCTAACGGTATATTGGGTGCTCATCGACACTGGTGTGATGGGTTTGTTTATGAGGCTGTCATATGCACTATGGTTGACATATTCGATTCAAAGGAAGTGACCATACAGAGGATCGACGGCTTTGTCTGCCCGTCTGATGGGCAGGCCCTGGGAAATGCCATTCTAGAGTTGGATTCTGATTGTTGGGTAAGCACCCTCCGCATCTATTTTAACCACACCAACTACATCTCCTCCAAATCAGAGGAGTCAGACACTAAAGACGAGGAAACTGCCCAAAAAAGGGCAGCACGAGAAAGGAGGAAGAACTTCATCCAGGAGGCGTGGGAGGTGTATAGGGTGGGGGTGAGGAATGGGAATCTGGATCCCTTCCGTAGACTATTGAACTCCGATGATAACTGGCTCGCGGCACCAGCTGCTGTCAAAGTAATGGAGATTGGAGAGAACATGGGTGTCATACTCCAATACATTGGGAGCTAGTTTTGCTGTTTAACTACAATTTCCTGTTTTGCATATGTCACTGGCTACACTTCTATGACCCTATTGCAGACAATAGGTTCAGTTTTGTAAAATTAGCAGTAGCACTATTTTAGGTAGTTACCGGAAAAGTTATAAAACATCTTGTCATGGTAAATAGGAGAAAGTGTCACTGTTGTAGGTGCATGGAGCGCCTTCGATGGTCATTTTGTAGCCAATATTTTTATGCTCAAAGATGTCATTTTTCAGGGTCCTCATTTTCATCTACATGTACTGATGAGGGATGGCTAGTGGACATTACAATCTATAAAGAACCAATGCTTCTTACACACTGCTGCCATTTTTTTAACACAATGTTTGTTAAGTATTCATGTATTTGTATACAAATTTTCTGTCACATGAAGTATTGATCTATAGTTGTTAGTTTTGCCTTTTCTGTACGTTAATATTGCTTTAATCTCTCTATTATCTTCAAACTATTATGCAAAATCATTGTACAGATTGACCAACACTGTGTTAGTGACAGATTAGTCAATCGCAACCGTTAACTGCAAAATGGATGGTTTAAAACGTGCGACTAACACGCGTGTTAGTAAATCTGTGGTGTCTTTTTGGAGCCAGAATAGACACGTCCGTTCTCGATACCCAAAGAAACATACTCGGATATGCCCCATCGGGTGTCGGCATAGTTCAATATATGTCCCTCTAATGCCCCGATGATCTGAATATAGGAGTCCACATTGTGACCAAGTCCCCGACGTTATCGGCATAAATCAGCCTAAAGAACTCCTATCAACTCTCCATCCGCCTTAATAGCCCTATCGGGACTCGGCATAGCATAAATCTACTTCTTTCGATGTCCCGATGAGTCCTAATGCATGTTTACTTTATCAGTATAGTTTACGGCGATATCCCAACAGGCGCTTTTATCTTCATCGGGGGTCGGAATAGCCATTTTCTATTAGTCTCGAAGTCCCGATCAGTCTCCAATGCACTTTTATGCTTTATGCTTCCGAGTTTGTTTTATCGGTATAGGTAATACCGATGGTTCCGCCTTCCCCATTCTCCATGTCATCGGGGATCGATATAACTCTTTTTGCACTATCCCGATATGGTCTTTTTCCCCGATATGGCCATTTTTTTCAAAAAATAGGAGATATGTCAGGCCCACCATCCTTTCGCTGCTTTGCAAAAGATAAACTCCATGCTATTTCGCCCAGCGAAATAACGCAGACCGTCGGATCCTTTTGAAGATGCACCTTGTTTACTTTCCACGTCATCCTCACTCTGGGATCACTTCCCTTTCACTGCTTCGCGAAAGATAAACTCCGACCATCTTTCCTTTACGAAACAACGTGGGCCGTTGGATCAACCGGAAGATATCATCCGTTGGTATATTGAAACGAACCATCGGGATAAAGAAAATTTAGGTATTTGGAGACCCAATAAGTGGGTCGGGGTAGTTTGTTCCGATCAGAAAGCAAAAAAGTGGTAAAGTAAGGCTCCGTAAAGTAATAACAACCGGCGGCAAACATTTGAATCATCAGGAGGAGTGTCGCCGATTAGCCATTGGTTTTCGTCATGAGAAGAACTGACCGTGACAACATAGTTTCTATTAAATGCATAAATTGATTACATTCATTCCCGCACGAAGCAAATCCGTCAAATATTGCAATAATCAATTACAAAGATTGCAAGCAAATCTATCCCAAATAGCCGGTATTGCAGAGGGAGCAACATTTCTAAGGAAGTAATTGCAGAAAGATATTAAGTGCTTACTGAGAAAATTTCTGAGTTACTGACTATAGAGTGAAACAATTTGTAGAAATGGAGGGGTCAAGGTCAAAAGGGAAGCGAAAAGCTGCCGAAGTATCGAGTACCACAACAAAGAAATCGGGTAGAAAGCTGAATCAGGACATGATAGACCAAATGGGCTGTCCAGGAGCTAGGTCACGCAAAGCTAAGACAAATTTCCCTATCCGCGAGCAGTTAGAGGACAGATACAGAGAGATTGGGGATATATTCACCACAGTGCGAGGGCACGAGTTGTTCCTTTTCCATTACTTCCGTAGGGATAACCCCATGCCAATTTTGAACCCATGGAAAACGGGTCTCGGTAAACTTGTAGTACCCAATGTGTTTGTGAACATTGATTTGTTGAAGCTTTTAGTAAGAAATTATAATGCAAACAAGCGATGCATTATGTTGCCTGATGGGACTGCTCTAGTGCATTTTGCAAAGGCTACGATTCAAGAAGTTTTTGCAGTAGATTTGGAGGCGGAATCGCCTTTGTCTTTTGTAGATTTGGAAGAAGAGTACAGGAAGATGGACACTACATACTAGGGCTGGAACCTTGCTGTCCATAAAGAAGAGAAGGGGAGGCTAACAGATGAAGAAGGTCCTCCATATGACATGACTATTTTTAAGAAGTATCTGCAATATACATATATGGCTTGTGGCCAGGTGGGAGGAGTTGAAGCTCCTAATGTGGCAAACATTGGACCACTTGTTCTAGCAGCAGAAGTGCAGAGGCATGAGCCTAGGGCATTTGACTTCGCTTCTTACCTAGTAGACAGATTGCATGAAGGTTTCTTAAACCTGAAAGACAATCCGAACAAATATTTCAAGCACTGCTTAGTGCTAATGCACATCATTTTATTTTATGGGAGACTTAGAGGGTTATGGCCAGAAGAATTGAATGTGAATACAATTGGGAAAGATGGAAAGGAGCAACCAGTGCAATTATGGGTTTCCCTTTGGGATTACAGGTTTGAGAATTCTCATTACCTCAAATTTGAGGAGTTCTTTGTCAAACCACTTTTCTTGCTCTTTGGTGAGCCTCAACAAGGATCATTTTCAAAGGAGGTTAAGAAGTTTCTTAGACTTCATGAGCACCAAAATCCAAAGGTCAATCACAACTGGGGTGATTGGTACTCGTGCCAAAACTTCACTTTTGTTCGATGCTATGGATTTGAGGGTTATCCATATGTTCTCCCTAAGCCTGCACCAGACAAGATTGCCTTCTTGGAAATTGTAAGGCAATTAAGTGTGTCTAATGCCAAACATTTCGGAGGAGCACAGAAGCAAGCTTTCCTCCCGGGCACACTTCACTTTCAGGATTTTAAAATTGTATCAACTAGGGCATACGAGGCCATTGACATGAAGTTGGTCAATGAATACAATTTGTTTTGGCACGTATCTAGAGCACGCTATGATCTTGAAGGTTACATCCATTCAAGCAAGAAAAGACAGGATTTGGGAGACTACCTCCATGAAGAGGATGAATTTGAAGACATGTGCAAGAATAAGGAGGTCGAAGAGCTTGCAGGAGTTATGGAGACCTTGGAGAAGAAGCTAGAGGAAAGAAGGCAGAGACTAGAAAACATGGAGGGAGAACTAGCCCAAAGTGATACAGGGGAAAATGAAGTAGTCTCCAAGCTCTATGCCCCTGAGAAGGAGAAGGATTCGGAGGCAGAGGATAGGCTTATTGTTGCTCTAAATCCAGAGATAGATGAAAGAATGGCAGAACACGTTTCTTTTGTATCTGATGATCACTTCATTAAGTCTAAGGAATTCAAATCATTCCTGTACCACTTCAAGGGTAAGAAATTGAGGGAAGCAGTGCCAAATGTGACCCCTGATAATGAAGCAGAAATGATGACGAGGTTGAAGGAAGACATTGACAGAGAAGTCGATACTATGACCCTGCAAAGGGGCAGGCAATTGCTAGTAGACGCAGGAATAATTGTGTTTCTAGGATGGGACCTGAGTGCTTCATTTATTTTTGATTCTTTGTTACATTCAGATAATAAGGATATGAAGTTAAACATCCAAGGAGTGCAAGATATTTTTATTGGATCAAGATATGATCCAAAGGAGGAAGAAATGTTATTGTGGGCCTTATATCCTCCTAATAAGAGGCCAAAAATCATTGATGTAGATAAAGCTTTTGGTCACATGATGACCTTGAAGGTTGGGGAAGTAGATCCTATAGTCACAGCTGACATGGGTATCAATATTTCAAAGTTTAATAAGGCCCAAATGAAACATGAGATAGCAGAGAAGAATAAGTATAAGGCTTTGTATGAAGAGACCCTTAAGAGGAGTGGGCACCCTGTTCCCCAAATTACAGATTCAGGAGGTGAATGGAAGAAAAAATTTGAAAAGCTATCTTATGAACATAACAAATTGAAAAAATAGATGAAGAGCATTAGGGCCAATACGGCTTGCGTGTTGCTAAGCAGGAGGTATGACAATATGGAGAAAACATTGAACGAATTCTAGGGTGAATATCAGAGGAACATGGACAATATGATTACACACACCAGAATTCGAGATAGACTCGACATGATGTTATAGGATGCAACGACGAAAGAGAAAAAAAAAAAGAAGTTGCAGGGTCTGCTTGTTACACATGAGGGAGTTACAGAGGCATTGAAGTCTGAATTTGATGAATGCCAGCAGATTGTTGAGCATGGGGTTCCCAGTCTGGTAGATGATGCAGGTGTGATCAAAGACAAAACCGTATGGATTGTTGAGTGAAAGTCTATGCTTAATGCAGCCCAAGCCATCGCCAGAGCAGATGTCCTTGACATGAATGACACTGTCGATCAATTGGAAAAATTTTATGCGATTGAGAATGCAGCCAAGGATGCCATCTTCAACGCTACAACATATAAGGATCCGGCCTACTTGGGGCATATTAAAAAATGTGGACGGCGGCTGGATCGAAAGTCCTAGTGTGGTGTTTGACTTTGTGTAATGTAATTGATATCTTGGTTAGGCGTTTTAATTTCTATTCACATAGTTGTTAAGATAATGAAAGGGTGTGTCCTTTCATTCCTATACAAGATTCACTATTTCTACTTCAAATGTATTGATTACTTTCGTTGTTGATGAAACATGCTTTGTCCTCTTCATAAATATGTTTAAGAATTTGTTGTAATGTGAATCACGTTGTGTTACATTAAATTGGGTTACATTTTGTTTAAGAATTGGGTTCTTATTGTATTGATCTAAAACGATTTATAAAGCCTCACTAGGCATTTAGGCATATCGGTTTAATGTTAGGAAGTCATGCTAGGAGATTCAGTATAAGTAAAAATGCATAAAAGGCAAAAATGCACATTTGACAAAAAGTTGTCATTGTTGCTTGACAACTTTTTGCAACTTTTTGAGGAACTTTGCATTTTTTAGCAAATCGGTGGTTGGGCAACCGATGAAGTATTGGTTATGACCAAAATGGCATATAAAATGCTCTGAGAATGACCAAGATGACCAGAATAGAAACTCAATTGTGCTACAAGAATTTGATTTTATTTGTAGACATATATATTTTATAAGTAAAAATGCATAAAAGGCAAAAATGCACATTTGACAAAAAGTTGTCATTGTTGCTTACAACTTTTTGCAACTTTTTGAGAAACTTTGCATTTTTTAGCAAATCGGTGGTTGGGCAACTGATGAAGTATTGGTTATGACCAAAATGGCATATAAAATGCTCTGAGAATGACCAAGATGACCAGAATAGAAACTCAATTGTGCTACAAGAATTTGATTTTATTTGTAGACATATATATTGAAATGTTTGACTTTGATGTTATACAACAATTCATGCACATACAATAAAAAACATTTGTTTTTCCACCATATATAATAAAATGTTAACAACAATTTCAAGACAGAGAAGATAAGAGTACCAATTGGTGTCTAGCAAGTTTTTATTTGTCTAGTAAAGCTATAGTTTATATTAATTCTGAAGATGTTTACATTCTGCAAGATAAATCTCGATGGCTAGCCGACTAGACCATCGAAGTCGGTGGACAGTATACATAACAGTCCATACATAACACATTCATAAACATTTTTTTAAAAAAACACAGTCCTTGCTTCAAAAAAGGTTGTATGTGCCATCTTGCTACACCACATGAATAGTGACCGTGCCCTCTTCCATGTCCAGCACTTCCATGTTCCTAACTTGGTTAATTTCGGAGCCGTTAATTTTTGTCTCCCTGCTGGAGCCTTCACCGAACTGCAACACACGACCCTTCTTAGTTGTTCTTCCACAAGGTCGACCCCGTCGTTTTGTGCGTGCAGGAACCGTTTGTTGCACAAGTGCTCTATATTCCGACCAAGGTCCCCATTTTGCCATCTCCACACCCACTTCCTAGACATTGACCATCTCAAGGTATTGCACAATACCATACATCCCAGCCTATGCTACACTTCTTCTGGCCTCTTTATCGAATGTCGCACTCCAGAGAAAGAACAGTCACAAGGGAGGACTGAATTCACTCACATGAATCCACACTTCGCCCACACTTTCAAAGCCATCCATGGCTCGTGCCACTCCTAATAAAGCTTCCATTATGCCTAGCCATTCCTTCTTCACACACCTGTTCTTGATTTCTCTAACTTTCAGAGCAGGTCGGAGCTCCAAACACCATGCCATAAACAGAGACACTATGTCCGCATTGGTTCTGTACTTCCATCCACCTTCTATGTACTCAGGCCCAAGGATCAACTTCACCGCGGACAGGAATGCGGTGTCTTCATAGACAAACAGGTTCATCAACCTATCATCTCTTATTCGTCCCCAAAATGCGACTTGTGTTTTGCTTGTTTGTAAAGAAAAGTTGGCCTCCATATTTCAAATCAAGATACCTGTTATTCCAGAACGGACATGCAAATATATTAAACTAAAGGCAACGTCTATAAATTATTTCAATTTTTATCAAACTGTGCCTTAATTTTCTAGTGCTTTCTAATAACTAAGTTCATCCACTACATGTTCCGTGTTATTCTACAATCTAAGTTTCTACACAATAGTCTATGGACGTTTTTGTAGACTTACACATTTCCATATGATGCACAAAGCTAATCAAAAGTTTCTTCGATTAACAAGGCGACCAACATTCTGCGATTGTCTAACCTGTCGCTAAGACACTATATCAAAAGGAGAATGGGAAGGCGGAACCATCGGTATTACCTATACCGATAAAACAAACTCGGAAGCATAAAGCATGAAAGTGCATTGGAGACTGATCGAGACTTCGGGAGGAATAGAAAACGACTATTCCGACCCCCGATGAAGATAAAAGTGCCTATGGGGATATCAGCATAAACTATACCAATAAAGTAAACATGCAATAGGACTCATCGGGACATCGGAAGAAGCAATTCTATGCTATGCCGAGTCCCGATAGGACTATGTAAGCGGATGGAGAGTTGATAGGAGTTCTTCGGGGTGATTTATGCCGATAACGCCGTGGACTCACAATGCAGACTGGTATCCTATTGAGGTCATCGGGGCACTGGAGGGACATAAATTGAACTATGTCGATACCCGATGGGGCATATCCGACTATGTTACGGCTATCGGGAGCAATCTCGGTCTGCTATACCGATACCCAGTCAGTAATGACTAACATGCATTTTACACCGTCGATTCTGCAGTTAGTGGTTGCGATTGACTAACCTGTCGCGAAGCCGTGAAAGGGAAGTGGGCCCAGAGTGAGGATGACATGGAAAGTAAACAAGGTGCATCTTCAAAAGGATCCGACGGTCTGCGTTATTTCATTGGGCGAAATAGCGTGGAGTTTATCTTTCGCGAAGCAGCGAAAGGATGGTGGGCCCGGCATATCTCTTGCTTTTTGAAAAAAATGATCATATCGGGGAAAAAGACCATATCGGGATAGTGCAAAAAGAGTTATACCGATCCCCGATGACATGGAGAATGGGGAAGGCGGAACCATCAGTATTACCTATACCGATAAAACAAACTCGGAAGCATAAAGCATAAAAATGCATCGGAAACTGATCGGGACTTCAGGAGTAATAGAAAACAGCTATTCCGAGCCCCGATGAAGATAAAAGCGCTTGTTGGGATATCGGCGTAAACTATACCGATAAAGTAAACATGCATTAGGACTCATCAGGACATCGGAAGAAGTAGATTTATGCTATGCCAAGTCCCGATAGGGCTATTAAGGTGGATGGAGAGTTGCTACGAGTTCTTTGGGCTGATTTATGCCGATAACGCGGAGGACTTGGTCACAATGCAGACTGCTATATTCAGATCATTGGGGCAATAGAGGGACATATATTGAACTATGCCGACACCCGATGGGGCATATCCGACTATGTTTCGGCTATCGGGAGCGGTCTCAGTCTGCTATACTGATACCCAGTCAGTCATGCGCAAAACAAACTCGGAAGCATAAAGCATAAAAGTGCATCGGAGACTGATCAGGACTTTGGGAGATATAGAAAAAGGCTATTCCGACCCCTGATGAAGATAAAAGCGCCTGTTGGGATATCGGCGTAAACTATACCGATAAAGTAAACATGCATTAGGACTCATCGGGACATCAGAAGAAGCACTTCTATGCTATGCCAAGTCCCAATAGGACTATGTAAGCGGATGGAGAGTTGATAGGAGTTCTTCGAGCTGATTTATGCCGATAACGTCGGGAACTTGGTCACAATTCGAACTGCTATATTCAGATCATTGGGGCATTAGAGGGACATATATTGAACTATGCTGACACCCGATGGGGCATATCCAACTATGTTTCAGCTATCGGGAGTGGTCTCGGTCTGCTATACCGATACCCGGTCAGTCATGCGCAAAACAAACTCGGAAGCATAAAGCATAAAAGTGCATCAGAGATTGATCGGGACTTCGGGAGTAATAGAAAATGGCTATTCCGACCCTCGATGAAGATAAAAGTGCTTGCGGGGATATCGGTGTAAACTATACCGATAAAGTAACCATGCATTAAGACTCATCGGGACATCGAAAGAAGCACTTCTATGCTATGTCGTGTCCCAATAGGGCATATCCAACTATGTTTCGGCTATTGGGAGTGGTCTCCGTCTGCTATATCAATACCCAGTCAGTAATGACTAACACGTGGTTTACACCGTCGATCCTGCAGTTAGTGGTTGTGATTGACTTACCTGTCGCGAAGCAGCGAAAGGGAAGTGGGCCCAAAGTGAGGATGACGTGGAAAGTAAACAAGGTGCATCTTCAAAAGGATCCGACAGTCTGCGTTATTTCACTGGGCGAAATAGCATGGAGTTTATCTTTCATGAAGCAGCGAAAGGATGGTGGGCCCGACATATCTCCTACTTTTTGAATAAAACAGCCATATCGGGGAAAAAGACCATATCGGGATAGTGCAAAAAGAGTTATATCGATCCCCAATGACATGAAGAATGGGAAAGGCGGAGCCATCGGTATTACCTATACCGATAAAACAAACTCGGAAGCATAAAGCATAAAAGTGCATTGGAGATTGATCGGGACTTCGGGAGTAATAGAAAACGGCTATTCCGACCCCCGATGAAGATAACACCGCCTGTTAGGATATCGGCGTAAACTATACCGATAAAGTAAACATGCATTAGGACTCATCAGGACATCGGAAGAAGCACTTCTATGCTATGCCGAGTCCCGAAAGGGCTATGTAAGAGGATGGAGAGTTGCTACGAGTTCTTCGGGTTGATTTATGTCGGTAACGTCGGGGACTTGGTCACAATGCGGACTGCTATATTCAGATCATCGGGGCATTAGAGGGACATAAATTGAACTATGCCGACACCCGATGGGGCATATCTGACTATGTTTCTTCGGCTATCGGGAGCGTTCTCCATCTGCTATACCGATACCCGATCAGTAATGACTAACACGCAGTTTACACCATCGATCCTGCAGTTAGTGGTTGTGATTGACTTACCTGTCGTGAAGCAGCGAAAGGAAGTGGGCCCAAAGTGAGGATGACGTGGAAAGTAAACAAGGTGCATCTTCAAAAGGATCTGATGGTCTGCGTTATTTCGCTGGGCGAAATAGCGTGGAGTTTATCTTTCGCGAAATAGCGAAAGGATGGTGGGCCCGGCACATCTCCTGCTTTTTGAATAAAATGGCCATATTGAGGAAAAAGACCATATCGAGATAGTGCAAAAAGAGTTATATCGATCCCCGATGACATGGAGAATGGGGAAGGCGGAACCATCGATATTACCTATACCGATAAAACAAACTCGAAAGCATAAAGCATAAAAGTGCATCGGAGACTGATCAGGACTTCGGGAGTAATAGAAAACGGCTATTCCAACCCCCAATGAAGATAAAAGCACCTGTTGGGATATCGGCGTAAACTATACCGATAAAGTAAACATGCATTAGGACCCATCGGGACATCGCAAGAAGCAGTTTTATGCTATGTCGAGTCCCGATAAGGCTATTAAGGCGGATGGAGAGTTGATAGGAGTTCTTAAGGCTGATTTATGCCGATAATGCGGGGGACTTGGTCACAATGCGGACTGCTATATTCAGATCATCGAGGCATTAGAGGGACATATATTGAACTATGCAGACACTCGATGGGGCACATCCGACTATGTTTCGGCTATTGGAAGCGGTCTCGGTCTGCTATACCGATACTCGGTCAGTCATGCACAAAACAGACATACTAACATGCTAACAGTACAGACATTCTAACACGCCGCTATATCTAACCCTAACGTGAATAATTTCAAGCTATAGAAAAAGAAGAATAACCAAAGCAAAAAAAAACAATATGATTTTCGCACAACATATACAAATCTGAAAGAACGGCTACTCAACAAAACATTAAAACATGCAAATTTTCCAAATGTATACAACCAGAAAAATGGCTACTCAACATACCTGTTAACCTTCACAAATGAACTTAAACTGCCCTTGAAAACTAAGTCCTCGCTGCCTCCTTCCAACCCTTCTTTGCCTTCAAAAATGCTGCCTCCTTCAAACCCTTCTTTGCCTACAAAAACGCCTTCAAAAACTCCTTCACAAACAGCATAACAAATGAGGGCTTTGGACTTTATCTTATTGCGCATTAGTTCGTCCATCCATTTGTCCCATTTTTTCCACAACACGCAGAAAATGGTGGGAGCTCCCTCCACTCGTACGTTCCACCTACCCACCTAACATGTGTAGGTTCGACATCGTCCCATTTTTCAACGTAGAAAATGGTGGGACGCGTCTGAAGTCTATTCTGGCTCCAGAGTATGGATTGACTAACACGCGTGTTTGTCTCGCGTTTTACACCATCGATTTTGCAGTTAGCGGTTGCTATTGACTACCCTATTATGGACTAACACGCTGTACGAAAGGTCTGTTTTGGAGCTATGGCGTCGGTTTTCACTAAACGGCTGCAATTGACGGATAGACTGAGTAAGGACCGGTTACGGACCCACCTATGGCCCACCTATCAGTAGCACGTGCGAGACAACCACCGCGGTTTGGAAGCCCGCGGCCTCTTTTTCTCGCTGTTTTGGCGTCCGAACGCGGTCATCAACACTAGCCGCCAGATGTTTGTTTTCTATGGCTTTTAATGTGCGTGTTAGGCACAACACATCGGCCCAAGCCGCGGCCCACGATCCGTCGTTTTTCGGCATGTCCACGTAGTTTCATGTGGGCCCCAACGTTTCAAACAGCCGACTCCAGGACAGCTCCATGTCATTTTCGATGGGTCCGGCTCCTGCACCAAATGGGCATGGTATGGGCTATGGTATGCATGGGCTATGCATGTCTCAAACATGTCCGCGATGCATGTCGTTGGTACGATAGGTCACTTTTGGAGCCAGAATAGACGCGTCCACAACAGCCCTAGCCTATTCGTCATAGTGATACCTTTGATAAGTCCAAAAAAGCCCAAAAGTCAATCTTAGTCAAGGCATGAACTGAAAAGTATGGATATATTTACGTTGGAATATGCTAGCATTCCTAGTAAACCATATACCCCAAGACACAACCAGAGGTAATTCCTTGAAAACATTTTGGCTCTGGCTGCTTATACCACCTACTGAAGCAATCTTTCATAGTTAATCCTTGCAGAACGCTCCTCACGCCTATCGAATCCTCCAAATCTACCCATATCTTGACAGTAAGAGAACTTGATGAAATATGATTCATATTCTCCAAATCCTGGAAGCACAAAGAATCTCAACCCAATCCATGCCTGCTTCTGTTTTGCAAAACCTCCCAGATAAGAGCTTCATTTTTTTTATAGCCAACCACATCAATGCTCCTCTTAAATAGGCTTTTAATCTTCCAAAGTTTCTGCCAGATCTCTTTCCAGTAACCGCATTTGTGAAGTTTGCCCTATATCATGTGGGCACAATCTCAATGTCAAAGTCATTCAGTAATGTTCCCTTTTGGGATTACCGTCAATTTTGTCCTACAATCATAAGTTCAATTAAACAAGAAGTGTCATATACTTAGAATTTTAACATGTCTTTAATAAGATAAAAACTTTGGAATAGGCCTTGTAATCATGTTAGATAACTTATAATTTTTCTAACATTTCAATAAGTGTTATGGTAATATATAAATGCATATATATTATTAATTATTTTAATCTCAGTTGAAGAAGACAAGAATCAATAATTTCATCTACATAATCCACCATAATAAGGGTTGGAGAGGAAACATGTTAGGGTGTTGGCAAGAGACACAACATTGATGATCAAATGTTGTCATTGTTGGCAACTTGAGTCAGATATCAAATCTGCAATTCATGATTCCTTCATTCCAAAAGATTGATTGAGGTCTAGTGAGGTCTGGTAAGAAGAGCAATGTATCCAGTAGAGTGTATAGTTTGGTGGTCAGCGGATTATTTTGGTCGAGTATTCTACTTTGCAAATCTGGGAGATGTATTGTGGATATGCAATTTACCTTATTTCAGGTTTGTGGCCTCCAGTGTTAAGTTTGGTGTTGGTTGGAAGATCCAGTAGACGGTTTCTTTGGTAGAACAATGTTTTGGAGCAGTAGCATGTGAAGATTCGTTGTGCGGATCGTGCCGAGTAATTTTGATAGTTGTTTCTGTGTTCGAGGTCGACGAGCCAACATATGGGAAGCATGCGGACATCTTGTTTTGGTCCACTTAGTTGTTTTTGAATCGGATTGAGCCGACTTGGGTAACACATTTCATGTTGCGTGTTATGTGGTTTTTGGGCTGACATGGTGTGATGTCACCACTCCTGATGCAAGGGATCAACTTTGGAAAGTCTCTAAAAGAGACGAAGTTGTAAAAGAATCAAATGGATACACAGTCATACCCCGTGACAGCGTCTTCATATCGGACTGGGACTGACAATTACGGAGGACCTGAGAATATGTTGTCATCGAAACAATAAGTATTGACTATTGATTTCCATCTAAGGGTGATATCGAGTATGGTTAAGGATTGACCAAACCGATTATATTTAACTAATGATAATAATCGTTTAGTTTAGTGGAAAGATGCGAAAATGATCAACGCGACCCTTTGAGTGAATAGACACCCCCATCGATTGACTCAATATATAGGGGAATTAAGAAGGATTATTGGCATAAGAGAGCACACTCATACCCAAAGGACAAGCAGAGATCAAGGAGTATGTAGACCGTCTGACACTTAAAATAACTCGCCCACAATAGAGAGACTATAAATCATTCCGTTAGACACAGGATCTGGACGTGGTATTCCTCACAGTCACCAACACCATAGAAACCATACTACAGTAGCCTTAGCAACATATAATCCAAACGTTCCCTTAACATCAAACTATGCAGCACCGCATAAGTTGGCAAGCTTCTAAGACAGGCCAGGAAAACATTACAATGGTATCAGAGCATAATCCTGCCAACCTGTGAAAAATAGTTCATACAAAACTTTCGACACAAAAGAGGTACGTCAAACATGGCAAAACAGTTGGCCAAAGAAATGAAGACCATCATGGAGCAGACAAATGACAAGTTTGAGAAGACAAACCAATTAATCCTTTGAGCCATTCAAAACATGAGTAATAACAATGCTAGGGTCAACCCCAACTTGGGAAGAGACACACACTCCAACCAATCCGAAAATGAGCAGTCATCTCAAGGGTCCAAGGAAGAACCCATGATCGAAGTGGAGGAACCAATAACTAAAATGGTGGATTAAATAGCAGCAATGTATGCAAGGTTAGATACCGAAATACAAGAACGCATCCCTTTCAAAGAATACTATGAAGTCAAAACCCAAGCCAACCCAAATAGGAGGAAAAATAATGTTGACAAAGATCTCAAAGAAAGGTTTAGTAAAATGACTTTGCCATACTTTGTTGGGACCGGGAAATTTTCAGCCCAATCGTGGGTTCAAAAATTGGATACATATCTATCACTCAGCCTGATGACAGAGGAAAATGCCATAAGATTCGCCACCCTTCATCTAACAGGGATAACTCACAATTGGTGGCACCATGGCCTTGTCACTCAAGATCACCGAAGCATCACCACATATAGTGAATTCACCCAAAGGTTCATCATAAGGTTTGATTAAAGACATCCAAAATGGTACTTCAAGAAACTAACTCTACTCACACAACAAGGGATGATAGAAGAATATGCAAATGAATTTCAGAACTTGGCAGTCATGGTTCCCAACCTCTCTCAAGGAAGACTCACCTACCTATTCATAGGACTCAAAGAATCAATTAAGAAGATAGTCAATCCATTGGAGCCTCAAAATTTAGGTGAAGCAATACAAAGGGCCATCAAAGTGGAAGATAATTACTCCAAAGAAAGACCAAGATACATGACCTCCGAGACATATTCTAGGAAGGGGTCGTAGGGATGAACCTCGTAAAGAGAAAGGAACACCATGCCATTTTTACAATGAGACATGGAGACCCGGTCATAGATGCCAAACCAAGGAAGTCCAAGGACAAAGGGATGAATTGAGAAGGAAGAACCTATGTTTTAAATGCAAAGAACCCTAGAGACCCGATCATCAATGTAAGAGAGGACAAATAAATCAAATGGAAGAATCTAAGGATGAAAGAGGGGAAGGAAGCCCATACAAAAGACCAAGGTTAGAAGAGGAGGAACATGGAACTTTAGCTGTAATTTCAAATGATTACGAAGATAGGCCACTCAAACTTAAAGGAGTCCTCAAAGGACAAAAGGTAATCTCTTTGGTAGATAGTGGGGCTTCCCACAACTTCATTAGCAAAAATTTGGTAACAAGAAGGAAGCTGAAAGCTAAAGAGTTTGAAGGATTTAAGGTAGCCCTAGGAGATGGAAACATTAATCATTGCACCAAGGTCATTCCTCAACTAGAGATTAAGGTGGGAGAACATATTATTAAGGGGGACTTCTATGTGATCACATTGGAGAATGATATAATTTTAGGGAGACCTTGGATTCATTCATTAGGTCATTTCACCTTGGGCCTCCCAAATCTTGAGATTTGTTTTCAACATGATGGACGAGAAGTAACATTAAAAGGCCTACCCAATGGAGATCCAAAAGTGGTTTCTTGCAAAAACATAGAAAGGATCGTTCGACATGGGCAAGGAGAATGGATCGCTCAATGTTTGGTCTTAGACAAATCTGGTCCAAACTCACCTATGGTTCATATAAACACACAACCCATCTTGGAAAGACATAAGAAGGTTTTCAGAGACATTCCACATGGGATCCCACCAAGGAGAGGATTTGAACACTCCATAGAGCTCGAAGGAGGCGCCAAACCAGTAATTACCACTCCCTATAAACATCCACAAAGATTCAAGGAGGAGATTGAGAAGACCATCAATGAACTCCTTAAGATGGGGCACATTCAACCAAGTTGCAACCCCCTTGCATCATCCGTTGTTTTAGTCAAGAAAAAGGATGGAACCATGAGAATATGCATTGACTACTGGGCCCTCAACAAAAGAACCATCAAGAATAGGTACTCTATACCAAGAATTGATGAATTAATCGATGAGCTTCATGGAGCAAAATATTTCTGCAAAATTGATCTACGAACAGGTTATCACCAAATAAGAATGAGGGAGGAAGATGTACCCAAGACAATGTTCCGATGTCACTATGGGCACTTTGAATTTTTGGTCATGCCCTTTGGCCTTACAAACGTACCAGCCACTTTCCAATCATGCATGAACCATGTTTTCCGCCAGCAATTAAGGAAATTCTTACTTGTATTTTTTGATGACATCCTCATCTACAGCAGAACCTGGAAAGAACATCTCCAACATGTGGAGGAAGTCCTAAGCATCCTAGAGAAAGAATCTTTGTACGCCAAAGAGTCGAAATACAAATTTGGCACGAAGGAGATACTCTACTTGGGTCATAAGCTCAATGAAGAAGGGGTCAGCATTGATGAGGAATATATCAAAGCTATTAAAGAGTTGTCTACACCCAAAACCTTGACCCAACTCAGGGGGTTCATTGGTTTATGCAGTTATTGCAGATGTTTTGTTAAAGGATTTTCCAAAATAGCATCACCCCTCACAGACCTAACCAAGAAAGGAGCCTTCTCATGGAATGATACATCGCAACAAGCATTTGACCAATTGATGGAAACCATGAGTTCATGTCCAGTTCTAACCATTCCGGCTTTCACACTACCATTTGAATTGCAATGCGATGCATTGGGAGAGGGAATTGGAGCAGTCCTCATGCAAAGAAGGCACCCAATAGCATTTGAAAGTAGGAAGTTGACTGAAATAGAAAGGCACTATTCAATTTATGACAAGGAGATGTTAGCCATTATGCATGCCTTAGAAAAATTCCAACAATACCTTGTATGTGGGAAATTTCATGTTAAAACAAACCATAATAGTTTATGTTATTTTATGAATCAAAAAGATTTGAACAACTAACAACAAAAGTGGATGAGTAAGATACAAGCTTATGACTTTGACATTGAATATGTCAAAGGTACCCATAATATAGTGACAGATGCATTATCAAGACACCCTTGTTTGAATACCATTACAAGCATCATGAAAGAGTGGAAGAATGATATAATTTCTGCCAAAGATTCTCTTTCCAATGAGATCCTAGAAGGGAGAATACCAGATGACGAATGCAAGGTAAATGAAGACATTATCTTATACAAAAATAGGGTATATCTACCTGCTAATTCAAGAATGAAGGATAAGATTTTGAGGGAATACCATGACAGTCCCCTAGCGGGACATCAAGGTTACTACAAAATGTACAAGCAAATTCGGGAAAGGTACTCATGGAAGGGACGTAAGAAAGATGTCCTCAAACATGTGCAAGAATGTATGATTTGCCAACAAAATAAGGTAGAACAAGGCCACCCAACAGGCCTCCTACAACCACTGCCCATTCCCAACCGGAATTGGGAAAGTATCTCCATGGATTTTATAACCAGACTACCCAAGGTGTATGGTAAGGACTGTATTTATGTTATAGTAGATAGACTTACAAAGTATGCTCACTTCTTTGCCATCTCTACCAATTATAGTGCAGTTCAAATAGCAGAAGTGTTCTTTAAAGAAGTTTTTAGACTTCATGGTTTGCCAAGAAATATAGTTAGCGACAAGGACATCCACTTTCTTAGCCAATTTTGGAAAGAGCTTTTCAGATTGGCAGGTACATAACTTACACCTAGCACCAGCTATCACCCACAAACAGACGATCAAACCGAGATTGTTAATAAATGGATAGAAGGATTTTTAAGGAACTATGTCACAGGGCAGCAAAAAGCATGGACTAAATGGTTACACCTTGGAGAACATTGCTATAACAATACACATCACATGTCTATAGGGATGAGCCCCTTCAAGGCCTTGTACGGATATGAAGCCACATCATTTGGGGATCTTGTCCAAGATAGTAGAGTACCTGGAGCTTAAGACTTTGCTCAATATAATATTGACATCATGAAGACCCTCAAGGAGAACCTCCACCAAGCCCAAAATCAGCAAAAAATATATGCTAAAAAGAACCGTGTGGAAAGATCATTTGAAGAAGGGGACATGGTGTTTTTGAGATTGCAGCCATACAAACAATCAACAATTAAGCCGAGTGGAGAACAAAAACTCAAGCCAAGATCTATGGGCCCTATAAAGTCTTGAGAAGGATAGGGAAAGTATCTTATGAAGTGGATCTCCCTGAAAATAGCAAGATCCATAATATATTTCATGTATCTTTGTTGAAGAAAGTCCTAGGACAAGTTATCCCATGTACATAGTTGCTACCATTTGATGATGAGGGAAAAATCATATTAGAACCATAAATTATCTTGGATACTAGAGAGAGAAGTTTACGAAATAGAACCATCACCGAGTTCCTAATTCAATGGAAGGGCCTACCCATGGAAGATGCCACATGGGAAAGGAAAGAAGATGTTGAGGCACTCCAGAAGGAGAGCAACACTCATATATAAAATTTAATTTATACCATTGTATTTTAGTTTTAACTATTAGAAAGTTGTACAAATAAAAAAAAATTGCAATCAAATTACTCAAGAACTAGAACAAGTACATAGAAGGGTAGTGTGGCTCAAGGAAGCCATAACCCTTCCTAGAAGAGTAGGATGACACAAAGAAGGTCAATCCTCTCTAAGTGTAATGGCTCAAGGAAGTCAATGAGGGTGGCTAGTCTCAAGGAAGTCAGAACCCTAGATGAGTGGGATGGCACAAAGAAGGTAAATCCTCTCTAAGTATAAAGGCTCAAGGAAGCCAAATATGGGTAGCTAGGCTCAAAGAAGCCAACACCCTAGTGGAGTAGGATGACACGACGAAGGTCACTCCTCTCTAAAGCATAAGGGCTCAAGGAAGCCAATATGGGTAGCTTGACTCAAGGAAGCCAACACCTTAGATAAGAAGGATGACACAAAGAAGGTCAGTCCTCTCTATGAATAAGGTCTCAAGGAAGTCCTTTGGACCCACTGACCCAAATGAGGTCAGTCTTTACGAAAGGGCTCAAAGAAGCCAAAACAGGGAAAGAAGACAATAAGTTGCTTGAGGACAAGCAATCATAAGAGGCAGAAATTGTGATGTCCCCACTCCTAACACAAGGGATCAACTTCGGGAAGTCTCTAAAAGAGATGAAGTTGTAAAAGAATCAAATAGATACACAGTCATACCCCGTGAAAACGTCTTCATATCAGACTGGGCCTCACAATTACGAAGGACCTCAAAATATGTTGCCATCGAAACAATAAGTATTGGTTATTGATTTCCATCTAAGGGTGATATCGAGTATGGTTAAGGATTGACCACACCGATTGCATTTAATTAATGATAATAATAGTTTAGTTTAGTGGAAAGATGCGAAAATGATCAACGCGGCCCTCTGAGTGAATAGACACCCCCCATCTATTGACTCCATATATAGGGGGAATTAAGAAGGATTATTGGCAGAAGAGAGCACACTCATACCCAAAGGACAAGCGAAGATCAAGGAGCACGTAGACTGTCTGACACTTAAAATAACTCGCCCACAATAGAGAGACTATAAATCATTCCGTTAGACACAGGATCTGGACGCGGTATTCCTCACAGTCACCAACACCGTGGAAACTATACTACAATGGGCTTAGCAACGTATAATCCAGACTTTCCCTTAACATCGAACTATAGCAACAGTGCATAAAGTTGGCAAGCTTCTGAGACAGGCCAGGAAAGGGACATTACACATGGAATTGATTTAATTTGATGATGGAGATATATTAGTCTGATTGATATGATCATTTGGTGTGATAATGGTGAGGGAAAAAGCATGTATGAGCGATTGTGTGCAGTTTCACTTGCACCGTTGAAAGATTTGTGCTCCGATATAATGCAGAATATCAAAACAGAGCAGAGTAGAAGAGCAAAGTAGAAGATCCATAAGATAGGGTTTCCCCTTGGCCCCTTCTCTTTTTGTTATTACATTTGATCCAATATTCTATCTACTTAGAGAATCATCCCTCTCACCCAAGGTGAAGGGCTTATCCCTTCCAAACATGGAAGAACTATTCAATTCAAATTTGTGAGTTACATGGCTCTACTTTTGGAACTCAATGAAGAAAACATAGAATTCCTCATACAGAAACTCAATCTTTTTTGTGACACATCTAGTGCAAATAAATCTAATGCTAAGTCTATTATGTTAGGGAGGAATGAAAATCCCCCTCGATGGCTTGAAAAATACAACTTTTAGTGTTTAGTGGGGTGGGTGTGCTAAAAAAGTTAGATACTTGGGAATCCCCTTTGCTCTTAGCCCATAGCTAAAAGATGTGGCTTTGGATTAAAGAGAAAATTCATCACAATTGGGAAAATGAAACAAAAAAATCCTCTATTTGGATGGTAGATGGTAGAATACATGCATGTCAGAAATTATACCCTCTTACAACCTTTAATACACTTTAGTTTGGTTGTTTAGTGATTATCAATTCAACGACATCCATAATAAAATCAGAAGGTTCCTTTGGCCTCATAAAAAAGGCAAGAGTAAGTAACATTTTGTTAAATGTTAGTGGTGTTGTTTGGATAAAAAGTGGTGTGTGGGTTAGGCTTGAAGTATATTGATATGCAGAGCATAGCTCTTGCATCTAAGAGCATCATTAAAGCCTTGGAGGGGGGTGAACCTTTGAAAGTGCTTTTTAGAATGATATTAGTCTCTCTATCCCCAAACGAGCCAATTATTTGAAAGTGCTTCTCAATGATTTAATTGTTGGCAAATTTCCAATGGATCCTACTGAATCCACTCTATTCAAATCTATTTGGAAAGTTTGGTTAGTTGTCAAGAGCCTCATTGCTCATAACAATGTCACTAGTACTAATGATAAAATTAGTGGAGAGGGGTCTATGTGGTGTAACCTCTATCATAAAGAGAAACCTCTTGCACTCCTTCAAAGGTGCTCTACTAAGAAGTGGTAACTTAAAGGTATTAAATGATTTAATGGCATCCTCTTTGAGGGGCATTTGAAATCTTAAGCCTCGTTGAGCCAAGAATTTGATATCCTCCTTTTAATTGGTGAACATTCTCTATTATCAGAGAAGCTTGCACTCCTCTTTCCCTTCCCAATATTTTATCTATTGATAAAGATAGCTTCAAAAATTATAAATGGTCCAATGAGACTAATTTATAAAAATTTAATGCTAAGATGATATATAAAACTCATTGCAACAATTTTGATTTAGTTGATTATCTTAATTAGGTTTGGAAGGTAAACTTGTCAAGCAAAATATGGCAAGACATATTCAATAGACTATGGAATAACTACATTGATCCTAAAAATGAATGTTTTAAATGGTTATTATTATTGAAAATATTTCCTTAAAACATCCTTAACACTAATGTTGATTTATGAAATGTTTGTAGGAAGCTTGATACAAGTAAACATATATTCATTGATTGTTTTATTGACAAGGAAATTTGGAACCATTTATGTTTTAATTTAAAGGGTTGGAAAAACAATATTGTATGTTCTATATCTTTTTTGGCAATGTACTTGGACTAAATAAATAATATAATTTATTTTGATTTTATCTATATTGGAATTTTATGACATATTTGGATTTTGAGGACCAAGGATAAGTTTCAAGGTGTGAAGAGGGTGCTTACTAAGTTTTGTAAGAGGCTAATATATATTAATGTTGTAATGCAAGTGACTATGACATTGGATATCTCAAGATTCAAATTCATGAAGTTCTTGGAAGATGGCACAGTTTGAATCAACTCCTCAAAAGAACCATATGGACATACTTGGGCCTACATTGAAGAGGAGAATAGACCTTTCATGCAAGGCTTGAGGGACACACCTTCAGAGGAAAGTAGATCTTTCATGCAAGGCTTAAGGGACAATGAGGGAAAGATTGAGGATTATAAGTACAAAGGGACATATTCTAAAGAGGCAGAGAAGAAGAGAAATAAAAATAAGGCCATATTTCACACCAATCAAGGAGAAACCTTAACCATTGAGGATTTTAATTCAAATGAAGAAATTTCTAATATTGATCCCTCCATTAGTTAGAGAGAGATGGATCTGTAAAGTAAGAGTAGAAACTTCTAATGAAAAATATCTTCATGAGGATTTCTAGCTTAATGTTTTTTGGTTTAGACTCTTCAATTTACATCTTGGAATATCATTTTTTACACTAGCTATAGTACAAATATATAGAATAGTGATGATAGATGGAATAAAAACTATATAGATGAAGAAATTACAAGTTAAGGATTGTGGATGGAATGAAACCATACATATTTGTCTCTCTTTTTTTTGTATATGATCAATAGATATATAGAACCTTTAGTTTGATATAGTTCCCTACATGGCTAACTCTTTATTTATATAATTTTTTTGATCTCTTTTGTGATAGTCTTAGGCTATCCTAAAGCAAAAACTTCATGCTATATGTATGTTTACACTATATCTTTAATATAAAACAAAAAAATAATTCTTCCTTTTGTTAAGTGAGATACCCTCCTTTCAAAAGGGTCCAACCTTGAAACCATCATAGAGAGTTAAGGATTATCTCATTTTATTTATTACTTTGGATTTCACATGCTCTTTGGGGAGTAAAAATCATCCCAAACTATTACATTTAAGATGCAAAAGCCTAGATTTTCCAACATGTCAACAATCGTTTTGTCTTCTTTGTAAATATTCTTGCAATGAAATGACTCCAAACTCATCATGTCATGACAAGCTATAGAAACAATATCTTGAAGAGACAAAAAGTGAGGTTTTGTCTTCCATCATCATGATGGTATTTTGATATCCCATTGGAAGTTTATTTCTTCTCCATGTCCTACTCACCCATGATTTTCTCTATCATCTCCCTTCAATAATATATTAGTTCCCTTTTGCTCCTACACATTGAACTAGGTTTGCATTAAGAGAATTAACCCCAAACATACTATAAAGATCACTTGTTTTGATAACTCTATAATATCCCCTTTTAAAAAAATATATAAGTGATTTTTTTATTTTATTTTAAGGCTATAGAAATATTGAAATTAAATGCTTAGGAAAAAACCAAGCCCTAAGCTAAGTAGTTGAAATTGAACAATAACAATATACAATTATTATTTTTTAAAAAATATAATATATTCGTATTTTTCATAGAAATACTTGAAAATAAACTCTAATCTATGATAACTTAGAAGTAATGCTAATGCTAACTACCAACACATAATTTTTAGAGCAACAAATCATTTCTAGATACTTTTTTGAGAGAAGGCTAAAACCTTAAACTCTAAAAATTTATTAAACATAATTAAACATGGCAATAAAATATCAATTGAGTTGAATCCTAAGCATACCATAGATCATAACCTCAAGGGTTGGAAATCAAGAAATGATCCAACTCCCTTTGAGGAGAGACCCAACCAACCTCAATTTTCTTACAATTTTTTATATTTTTATTGAATTAAAAGGGTATTTACTTAATTAATTGTTTAATTACTTAGGTTCTTTTTTAGTCTAGCTACAAAAGCTTACTTAGGACATGTGCTTTTTTATGTCTCAATTCAGGGGATGAGGACACATGTCATGATATTCTTTTATCCCCACCTAAGGTTTCAATAGGGTATCTTTTTTTTAAAAAAATCATCTCATCTTTATAAAGAATCACTATTAGGATGCACAATACAATTCCATTTTTTTAATCAATTAGCTCTTTGCCTCCATAGCTTTTTTTCCTCTCTTTGTGTGGTAGGTGTTTGATTGCAAGTGATCCTTAGGACTTGTAGTTGAATAACTAACTCCAACATGGTATTAAAGGTATAAAACTATAATTCTCTATCCTCCTTTTAATGGATCCAACTTGCAAAAAAAAGTAGTGCATCATAGAACCAAATAGACCTCATAGTTGCATTCAAAAGGCCTAAATTCCCTAAGATCGATTGCCAATTCATTAAAATCAATGGTTAAGATTTTCGAGGTACTTTTTTGGGCACAAATTTTTATGTACTAAAATGTATACAATTGTATCAATTCGCACACTATACATTATCATATGGGCTCTTTACATGAAAAATATCCTCCCTACATTACCCTCGGTCTCCACAATTTTTGGTAGTCACTACATTTTTTTGTAGTTTCATAAAAAATTTGATTTGATGAGTTTTTTGCAAATTTTAGGATATTTCTTTTATTATGTTGTAGGGTTTTATTTTTTTGGCAAGCTTTGGCTAATATGGGGTTTTTTAATACACAAGTGATGTTTCCTAGATGTTGTTATCACTCACCTATCAATGATAGGCCTCTTTTTCTCCTAGAAAGACTTTTTCTATCAATGCAAGTATTTAGATTATCAATTTCACTTATATTGACATATCTCTGCCTGGCCAACAACTCAACATTGACCTAATATTTTTCTCTTTTTTTTTAATGGCAGATTATAAAACTAGCAATTATTGATTGTGTCACCCAACAACCTTTTAAACTTTTGGTGTTTGCAATTTTTTCAGCTCTAAGTGTTTTGTTTACTTATCAAGGACTCATTATTTCTATTATTGATGTTTCCTATACTATTGATGACCTTTTTCTACCTTCACCCTCTTTTCGATGAATATTCTAACCCTAAAAGTAAATTCCATCCATTTCTTTTATCAAGTCCATAGTCTTTTTTGATTGATGACATTTTTCAACAAGTATAGGCAATATTTGACCATCCTTAGAATATTCTTTTATTGATATCAGTTTGTTGTACCCTATCCCCAAACCTTACTTTTACCCTAATGGAATTATTTCTTTTTGTATAACATGGACATGTACTATCAAAATTTGGCAAACATAGTATTGTTGAAAAAATAGTTCTAAGCACTTTCTAATGGTGTAGGTGTTTTTCTCAAATTTTACGACCAGTGCATTTTATCACCTATTAAAGTCAAATCTCCTTCCTCAACTCTCAAGATCATAACTATTGGCTAGTTCCCTTTTTTTTTTTTTAATTCTTGCAAGGTTAATAAGGTTTGTTAGAGCTATTCATAGTTATTCATGCATTTTTTTCCAAAAAAAATTCTATGTACTTTAATTTAGTTTATCATTTTTTTACATTTTAGTTAATTACTTAGACATTTTGACACTTGGAAATTTTTTGTTTGAGTGAGATGACTTATTTTGAGTTTCTCTTTACATATTTCCAACATGTTGTCCTTTCTAGGCATTGCATGCATCTTTTGAATATAGTCTTTCCTTTGTAAACACACAAAGATAAAGCATCATTGTTGTGTATGATTTTTATGGATTTTTCATATATCATATGTGACATATTTTATATTCACACTACTCTAGAAAGTGTACAATTTATTTTGTGTGTGTCTTCTTATTTGCAATCATGACCTTGTCTACCTTCATGTTTATGTGTCTTGATTTGCATACCCTTTTTCAATTGCAAGTACTATCTTGTACACATTCAAATGATATTTCTTCTCCTTCATGCACTACATTGTGACATATAGTTTAAGGATAGGTGGACCTTTCATCCCTCCCCCTTGTCAAGATTATGGGGGTTTTTATATTGTTGATAGTACTACTTTCTTGGTTTCACTTTGGAGTAAACTATCTATCTAATATTTGTTCTTATGTAAATTAGGAAAATGGTTGGTTACCCATGCATTTCAATGACATGAAACACTTACCATATAGACACTCTTGTATTCCTATTTAATGGAATTGACTTTCCATCCTCAATTGATTAGTTTCTTTAAGCTATCAATGCCTACATTTTTTAATTTTAGTTTCTTTTGTATTGGTTGAGTAGTTTTGTTTGAGATTACTTGTGTAGATTCATGTTCCATCTATACCTTTGACTGCCATTTGTTTTCCTTTGTTTACCATTTGATCATTTTTCAAGTAGTGTGAGACACTCATGTAGATTTATATCTTCATGATCTTGATTTTACATGAGGTTCTTCATTTACATCACTATAGAAGTCATCTTTCGATAGTTGTTAGTTGCTTCTATGCTTCAATGGTGTTTTTCATGTTCCTTTTATTTTCAAGGCATTATTTTTGGAGGTTTCTTAGTCCTTCACATCTTTGTCTTTTGGAGAAGTTTTTTTTCCCATGAGGTTTTCTACATTTTTTAGTTGTGAGATAATTTTCCATCTATACATATGTACCTCATCACGCCTTAGTTGTTGGGACCCATCTTTGACATTTTATGCATTCATTGTTTAGAGCTTTTAGTTACCCCCTAATTTGTACTTAATATGGGGGTGTTATAATAAAAGAAAATAGTCAATTGATTATTTAATTACTCGATCCATTTTCACTCTAGACACATAAACTTAGGTCATGTGTTTTTTTGTGTCTCAAGTAATAGGACAATGACACATGGCATGATCTTCTTTTATCCTCACCTAAGCTTTCTCTAGGATTGCTTTTTTCTTTTTTCTTTTACAAGGACTTATCATTGTAATTCATTTCTAGGGTGCATAATATGATTCATTACTTTTTTGGATCTTCCATAGGTTGATTTTTTCTCTCCTTCTATTATCGGTGTTTGATTGTAGGTGATCATTGGGAGCTATAGGATTGAGGAATTAACTCCAACAATATTTAATATAATAATTTGACTACTAGAATTTACATAACCCTATAAACAAGGAATAAATTGATGAAAATATTGATAATTTAAAATAATATTTTTAACATTTTGTAAATAAAGTCTAGTGCATGCTATAATGAAAGTGGAAAATTAATTGCTATTATTTTAGATGATTTAATAATAAAAATAATTTGCCACCTCTAATTTATGGTCTACAATGAGAACAAAATAATAATAACTGAACACAATTCATAACCACTCACAAATAACAAATTTGAAACCAAAAAAAATGCATAAATTAGGCACCAAATAAGCCCCTTAATTGTGTTAATTTTTTTGGTGGAGGCCAATCTAGGATCATTTGGATCTTTTGTTGATCAACTTGGACTCCTTTAGCACTAATAATGTGACCTAGGTTTAAGATCTTTATCACTCCTATTAATATATCCTTATGCTATTTTGTATTCAATTTTGTGCCCATTTTGGTGGAAATCTTAATGTATATACATATTATTTGGCTCATGGCTTGATCCCTATCTTTACCCATTTCAACTCCACTTGCACATATTCCCATACATTTGTCATTTATTTGTCCTTATCTCATTCCTATTTACGCTTAATTTTGTACATTCACTCCATGCCTTGAAATGATCATAATACCCTTAAGACTCATTTTTGAGCAACTTAGTGTTGGTTGGATTTAGTCTTGAGGTATGAGAGAATAAACCCAAAATTTAAACTTTAAAATTCAAATTCCAATTTTCTTACCCCTTTCACCAATTTTCATGAGGTTAATTGGAACACCTTTGTATGACATGTATCTATGTTTCTGGCATAATGTGCAATTAATTTATGAGGAAGAATTGTAATGTCCCCAAACTTGGACCTTACATCACTAGTACTTCTTCAACAATCCACAATCAAGATTGTTATGCATAGCATTAGGTGACAGAAAGAAAAGAGCATCAAATTACATATCTAGGCGACCAAACTTAAGGCATATTAACATTAAAATGTTAAGGGGTCGACTTTATTAAGACGGTGACTTGTAATTGTTAATATCTAGCGGACAGGGGTCATCATAAGACATCAACTTTATTAAGAAGAAGAGTATTAAGGAACGATTATCATAAGAGCAATAAATATGTTATCAAGAGACAACGTTCTTGCAATAGTTACCAACACTATGGCGGACTTCAATGCTGGGCAAGTTTCTTACACTACAAATGACTTCATTATATGTGTGCAATAGACCTAGACCTTGATGATATGTTCAAATATGTGTGCATCGATATGGTAGAGATTATATTTAATTGCCGACCTCACTAACTAATGTATGCTACACTACCAACGCCGATTACATAGATAAGTTTGAGAGTAATAAGATTTTGAATGTAATAAGTGTCACATGTAGATTTGTAATAGTAATTGAATGTATATTTTAACAAATAATTCGAAAAAAAATTAATAATTCAATCAAAGTAACACATATAAATATAGTAAGTAAATGAGAGGCTTTGTAAAGTTATTAATTTATAAATTTATGTAAATAATATATAAAATTAATAACAATCATAGTATATCACTAAATTTAGATAGAATTGTTGACATCCTTTAATTTGAAGGAATATTTAAACAATAATAAAATTGAAAAATCCAAAATAAACAATACATAAAATATATCAAACTTAAATTAATTGCATTGCATTCATGCTTCATTAGATTGTTGTATATATATACATTTAATTGTATAACTTAAAATTAAATTAAAAAATGCACGTCCTTTCTAAGATAATGTTAAAAGGCAACTAAAAAACACCTAAAGTAAGGGTATCCTACATTAATCAATAGAATAACTTGTAGAAGAGAACTAAAAAAAAATGAACTTGGAATTTGAATAGGTGAATTTTCAAAGCATTTTTTTGCTTGTCTCAAGATTGAACATGTTAATCTCAAATAATATAGAAATGAATTTGAAGGATTCAAAAGTTACCTTGAGGTAAATAATGAATGTGTAGAAGTGAAGAAAAGGATAAAAATAATAATGAATTCATGAAAAATGTATAAAACTGATATAAATGTAAAATAATACTGAAATAGATAAAAATGGAATACTTAAAAAAGTAATATAAAAATATCATTTATTGACATATTATTATATTTAAATGTTTTACTAAAATAAATATAAAATTAAATAGAAATAATAAAGTATATTTATTTCATTATTGCAAAATAAAAATTTACTCACAATAATTATTAACAATATCAACAATCAACAATCAATAATCAGTTTTTCGAAAGCTTTGAAACCCTGTGCAAAGATAGGTAATACAGCTAAATGAAATAAGACTCAATGCAAACCACAACATAATTTGATGAAATGTAGAATAGTAATTTGAGCCTATCCTGAAAAGAGAGAACAAATAAAATTGTTTATAGATCCAAAAATCGGTTTTTGAATTGTTCCATCTGAAACTGTGGTTTTGAAAGGAAAACTAGCAAATGTTTTGATACTTTCATTCACAAAAGAGATTGTTTGTACTTTGTTGGAGATTGCACTAGAACTGAGTCATCTGCAAAATTAGCAAAAGATTGTTACTATACTTTTAAATTTGTCTAAAATTATGAAAATACTGAAAGTAAAAGTAGATGTTAATATAAGTTTGATACCAGATTCTTGAGATTTTTCTTAATCTCAGCCATGGATTGTTCCACCTTATCAATCCTCTGTTCATGGTTACATTTCATTACCTCAACATTCTGTGAAAGCTTTTGAGTCATGATCATGAGTTTTTCCGGCTTGCTGGGTTCAAGGGAAGCAGTGAAAATGTCAATTATTTCTTTAACCCCCGTCTTGAGGGTGTCGATTTCGCGCTCAACCCACTCCCATCAACACTCCTGGCTTCTGGTGGCTTCCATGAAAAGATTCATCAGACTGCCATCTTTCCCCTATTTATCTTTCTGGACACTGATAGGGATGTCCAGTTTAATCCCTTAGTCCGCAATCTTCGGGTTGTGATCCTTCGCCACCACCTTTTTCTTTTTGGAGAGGGGTTCGGCCTTGGAGATCAGCTTGTTGTTGGTTTTGTATTTACTAGCTACCCATTTGGGGGGTTCTTGTTGCCGAGCATCTTAGGAGTGACCATCTTTTCCTTTTCATCTGCAGGTTCATATTCAGGGTCATCAACGGGAACCCCACTATCATCCAGGTCCATCTCCGAGTCAGAGACATTTTGGACCTTTGTCTACAGACTAATCTCAGCAAGCGGGGGCACAATTTCAAGGGATTTGGCATGTTCCATGATGAGGACGATAAGTCCCTCATGAAGAACAGGGTTTCTAGGGTTTTCCAGGTGCTTTTCCAGGCTATTCTCAAGGGAGGAGACAAGATAGCAGGGAACAAAGATAAACTTACCATGGCAAAAATGATTTAAAATAGTGAAATGGTAGGAGAAGAGGCTTTCATACCTACCATCAAGGGTGATATATCTCATTAAAAACTTCGCCATATCAGCCCATGGGGCCATGAGGTTTTTTCTATTGTAGCCGCCATCGACCATCTTGGTGCCTCTAGAGCGCTCCTTGTCTTTCTCAAAGAAGCTCGACAAGTCCTCCTCTCCTATTTTTTTGTCCCTGTAAAACCTTCTTCCAGTCGTAGCCAAACCAGTGACCATCGCCACCAGAGTTTCATTAATCTGATATTTGGCACCATAAGCTCTAAGACTCCATTTTTTCCATGTGTTAACAAAGGCCTCCATAATCAGAGGAGAGGGACCATGAAGCCTGTCTAGGTAGGGGACGAGACCACCATCGACGACTTCCTGCCATACATCTTTATTCTTTTTCCACTTCTCGCAGGTAGAGGGATCTTGTCTATTCTTATCTCCCCCCATTATGCTCATGGTCGCCAGATAATAGGAGGTCAATGTCGCCAACAAGTTACAGAAAATGAGCCACGCCCAAAGGATATCAAAACAATAGCAGAAAAGCCACACAATGAGATAGGAAAACCAGTCACCAAGGAGGTTTCTAGAATTTTGATTAGGGAAAACCAGGAAGAATCATTTCCCTATAACTCAGTCATGTCATGATGAGGGATCATTGATTACACAGTAATCGTTACGTGCCAGATCGCACAGATTTTTGGGGAAAGCATCCCTGCTACTCCACCAATTGGTTGCCACATATCCCACCGCTAGATTGGCCAGTAGATCCGCCACCTTATTGCCTTCCCAGAATATGTGTGAAATTTTGAAATCTGTCAGATCATTAATTATATTTCGGCAATCCTTGATCAGGCTGGCAATCGTCCAGCTAGCATCCATGCGGCCACTCAAGCAGATGACAGTGTTTAGCGACTCGAACTCTAGCCACACTTTAGTAAACCCCTCTCTTTTAGCCATGTGTAGCCCAATGTGGGCAGGACTGGCTTCTGCGTAATGGTTACTCTGGGTGCCCAGGGGGAGCGCCACCGCAGAAACCAGTAGACCAAAGTGATGAAAATAATGTTAACAAACTATAAGTTTCATTTTTTACAAAACTTAAACATGTGTTTGTAAACTAAATTGGAAGTTAGTTCAATTTGAATTTGATCGATTAAAAAATAATTATTCATGTATATAGTAATATATGAGATTTTTATTAATTTGTAAAAAAGTTGCCATTTTTATTAATTTATAAAAGAGTTACTTCATATGTTGAATTCAACAACCTTTGAAGATGTTCTTTTGTTTCCTTATTTGTCAATGGTCCAATGTATGTTTATTTTGTTCTTCTAACAATGTTTTTAAACAAAAGGAGAGGATAGTCTTTTAGTTGCACACGTTCCTCAATTTGATAAACTGTTGTAGCATATTTCGATGAAGACATATCTACGTAAAATATATATGTATCAGTTTTCTATATGTATTGCAAAATTTTCACATATTACTATTAAACTATGTATTATATAGTATACAGGGTGCAAGATTTTACCTATGCCTGGTCAAATTCAGTATCTCCATCTTTAAGATCCAAAATGTGTTGGTATGGTTTTCATTTTGTGCCAACAACAACTGCACCTATTGTTGCAACTATATATTGCTCCATGATTTGCAAAAGGAGTCTAATTGTGCTACTTGGTATGAAGCAATACTAAGGACAGATATTTTTGGTGAAATGGTGGGGCTTCTTGCCTGTAGTGCCTACAACCTAGGTTCAAACCCCACGGGTTCGTCACTATTGTGTTAACAATGGAGCATGCTTTGCCTTGGGGAGAACCTTGGAGAAATAGTGGGACTTCTTTCCTGTACTACTTATATCCTTGATTCAAACCATAAAGTTTTTGAAAACCCTTTGTGAAAAACTATGGAGACGTTACGACCTGCTAGGGTTTCTTCTACATCTTTGCCTAAGGCCGTTGCGGATGATAATCGCGTGAATGGGGGTGATAAAGCTCGTGGTTTGGAGGCAAACCAGGTGCAATTTCCAATTGATCCTTTATAGACCCATGGGGAGGATTCAATGTGTGCAAATGGCAGAGGGAGGGGCCCCAAGAATTTGCTCCAAGGTGAAACCTCTTTGCAGGGAGAGCATCTAGGCCTAGAGAATACCAAGACTGTTGGCAGATGAGGAATGACAGTCAATGGCGGGAAGTTTACACGACCATTTTTGCCCAGGGAGGATAGAGTTTTGAACTCTTGGATGCAAGGTAAACCAGATCAAATGGGTTATGATTGGTTCAATGGGAACCAAAAGAATATCGTAAAGGATGGGTGTTGTGCATATGGGTGTACTAATAACATTGTCCATAGAAGGAATGGTGCTAAGGGCCTCTCTGGATCCAACATTGCCAATTTTCAGAAGGAGGATTTAGGTTTGACAGGGGTTTTGAAATCAAATCTAGTGGAGGTCATAACTGTGGATTTGGCAAATGATATTGAAAAGGAAGTGGATAGTAATGTAGTTGTTTTCTTTGAACTTGGACTAATTGGACAATTTCAGGGCATGTGGACAAGCTTAGGGGAGCTCCAAAACTAGGTTTCAGAGAGCTAGGAGCCATTGGTGAAGGGTTGTATTCAACTATACCCATGTGCTAGGGGTTTTTTCATTGCAATTTTTGAAAATGCTCATGATAAGAGGAAGATTCTTTGTGAATGTTTCTGGAATTGGGAGAATACACGTCCTTTAATGTTGAAACCCTGGCACCCAGCCTTTTGTCCTGCTTTAGAAACTCTTGACAAGGTTCCAATTTGCGTAAGACTTTTGAATCTACCCCTACATATCTGGTTTTATTCTTGCTTAGCAGCTATAGCTGATTCCTTAGGTAGTTTTTTAATGGTTCATGAAGAGTCGTCAAATCTATAACACTCAGCATATGCCCCGATTTTGGTGGAGATTGTAGTACCCCTCCGTGATCAGCCTCTTTTGTATATTTTGAGCTACTTTAGTGACTATTCTGTGGAAACTTTTTGAATTTTGATTGGGATATTATGCGATGTTATTTCATGCTTTATCTGGAGTTATGGTGTATGATTTTATGCAGTATTTCAGTGCTTATGATTAATGTTATTTTATGGATCATTATCATGGACTAACACTTTTCCCTTCTATTGTGATGCATTATTTATATGTTGCATGTTTGCAAGTGTATTGGGATGCGAGGGGATGATTTTCCTTCATCGGTGTGTTTACCGTGTCTGTATATATATTGGACTATATGCACGTGTGGTTCTTTGGTGCAGGACATTGCAGGTACTAGTACCGGGTAGGTACGGGGTATTGATTCCACCTGGTTTCACAGGTCTGAGCATGCCTTATATATCCGATGGGAGTGGAGGAGATAGTTGTTGTACCCTAGCTTGACCGCAGTTACACTCGTGTGAGTGCTGTTAGTCAGTTGTGTTTTCCCCATCTGGTTGTTATGCATGTCATGGTGCCTTGGTTTGGTCATTTGAGAGTTGTCATTTGATCTGTCTTGGTTTTGCGTGCTTCCATTTATTTAAATGGTTATTTAATTTAAATGGATGATGTTATCATGTGTTGTCATAATCATTTAATCAATATGCTCTGTGATTATTGATTTATTTAAATTAATGAATTGCTAGATTAAATGGTTAAATGGCTTAATTTATTGTGTAAAGTTGCATTGATATTATTGTGAAATAAATAAATTGCCTAGCCATTTAAAAAGGTAAAATGCTTATGTTGAAGGAAATATTTATGGAAAAAGAATTAAATTAAAGTTTTCATTTTTAATTTTCCATTTGGCCTTTTTAATTTAATGATTGGAAAGAATTATTATTTTTGGGAAAGTAATAAATCTGATTGCCTTTTAGTTTTAAAATATTTAAATTTGATTGGATGAAAAACTTTAACCTAGAAGCTTGGGTTAAAAGATATTTTGGGCATCCATTCTGGGCATTCACGGTAGGAGAAGAAGAGAATTTTTGGAGAGAAAATTCTAGAAAAACTTCTTGAAGGAGCTGGAAATTCGATCTGCTGCAAGACTGGAGTTTCCTCATCCCTTTTGCTTGCTAATTGCTTCAAGGTTGGAGGTTTCCTTCTTGTTTTGAATTTGTTTTGTAATTTTCAGTTTGCTTCCTATGCATGAAAATTTATACAATCTTCCTGTAGATGTTTGTGGAATAGTTGAAATGGAAGAATTAGTGTTTATTACTCTGCTAGTTTTGTCAAATCTATATCATATGGTTGCATTCAGAAAAGAAATGGTTCATTTCTCTATCTGTTGTGTGTTTTGTTCTTGGAAATCAATTTATTGATTTACCTCTTCTTTTGAAAGAATGAATTTTAGATTGGGCTTGCTAAGTGCATCCTTGTTTCTATTATGTCATGATTTGGCTATCTATTCTTTCCAGTGTGTTTATTTCACCATTTACCTTGTTGGTAAACTCTTCCTTGAAATTTTGGAAATTGGCACTGTATGTGTGTGCCCGTGAAATAATTCTGGAAATGGATAGTTCGAAGAGGTAAGTGTTACTGGTTCGAAGAGGTAAGTGTTACCAGTTCGAAGAGGTAAGTGTTACCGGTTTAAAGAGGTAAGTGTTACCGGTTCGAAGAGGTAAGTGTTACCGGTTCAAAGAGGTAAGTGTTACTAGTTCGAAGAGGTAAGTGTTACCAATTCGAAGAGGTAAGTGGTATTGCGTAATGTAATGTGATTTTCATGTGATTTTTATTATGTGGTTAATAAATTTATCAATGAAAATTAAGGCATGAATTAGAGATTCAAATGGGTAGATTTGGAATATTTATTTGGAAATTGATTAGATGTGACTGCTAGAAACGAGTGGTTTATTTAATTTTCAATCAATGATGTTGCAAGTGTTTATGATGTTGATATTTTCATAGATTGTCTGAGTGCAGATTTGATGTATTTAGCTGTCCTTGTAACTATTTATTGTGATATTCTGGTCTGTGGTTCAGTCATCCTGTGGTGGTGTAATTGCTACCTTTGACCAACTGATATATGTTGGCTCCATTGTCTTAACCATGTAGTGTCTTTGCCTTATGGTTAGTCAAGAGTCAGTATGTCCTTGTTTGACCACTTGTTTCTAATAGTGGTGTTTTGGTTGTATGCTTCGCCATAGGGTCCTCGGGGAGTGACCATGCTTGTGTAGTATCCTTTGAGAGAGTGGCTTTCGCTTGAGGGATTGCTCCCAAAGTGGTAGGCATTACGACCCAGTGAAAGACAGATAATAACTGATAATCTAATGAAATGATTAGGTGGGTAGTATCATAACATTAATAAAGATAAATGTACCTCGTGCATAGGTGAGTGCTAGTACAGGGCTCATAATGTTGCGAGAAGGCCTGGAATGGCAAACCAACCACCTTGTCTTCACGAAAGGCTGGTAGGGTCTGCATGAGACTTAGTTGGAACCAGACGGTCGGGAGAGGTTACCAGGACAGTGAGCCGGGACCTATGGAGGTTGTACCAGGGTAACCATCTTAAGCTATGTGATGACAGTCTCTCATTTGGTTCACTTTTGTTTTGTGATGTCAGTTCACTTTTGTTTGTGAAGTTGAGTCACCTGGATTCTTATGGAGTCTTATTGTACTGTCATGGAGTTGTATTGTTTTGTTGACCATGTCATGCTTTGCTTGTTTGAGGGTCCTCAACTATCTCCTAGCACGGTGGGGTGATTCCATTTTGGGAATTACATGGTCAGGTGGTAGTGTCACTTCCCATCGGATGTTCGGATTTGTGCCTTCATGCGAGGATTGGCTTCGCAGGTGTTCCTGTGGTTCGTGACTCATACCTCATCTCTTGTTTTGAAGATTATTGGTATTTGTAGACCTATGTGGTCATTGTATCATTGTAATATTGATCTTATGTAACCTTGTAATTGGATGCGATCTATCCTTTATGTTTATTGAGAAGCTATGTATTGGAAGAGCAATGTAATCCTATGTTTGGATGTTTTTATCAATTTCCTTGATGATGATAGTAAATGCCTATTGAAGTGGAGATTATGTTGTATCCTTTCAATCTTTCTATTATGAATCTTTATTTGCTTATGGCTTCTTGAGATCATTGAGTTAATGATGCATATGTGGATTTATGATGTTGTGAAATTTATTCTTGAAGTTGATTCTTTGTTGGTAACCCTTAAGGAATTTTGGTGTAAGTCTTTCGCTTGTGTTATCGTGCATGTTGTGAAAATGCACTTATGATGTTTATACTTTAAAAAAAAAAAATTGTTTCACACTTGTTGTGGGTTTTCCTTCGGGGTTCCTGGTGGGCCATTACATTTGGTATCAGAGCCCATGTTTTAACACTAGGTACTCTAGGTTTGTAGTGAGCCCATTTGCCTTGACATTTTTGTGTAGGTCTTGTGGTGTGACTTCCTTGTGCCTTTCTTTGCCTTTGATCTGAACCTTTTTTTCTCTTGTGCAGTGTTAGGTCATGGCTAGGAAAGCCAAGCAAGGTGGCCATGTTGGCGGCCGCACTAGAGGCAGAGGAGGAAGGGGTCGGGGTTTCGATCGCCATAGTCCTTCGCCACCACCCACTCATGCGAGTGTGGATAGAGATCAGTCAATTCATCAAGAGCAACTGCCTTCAGTAGAGCAGGTTCCCGAAAGGGAGGAGCTGCGTCAGATGTTTCAAGAGGTGCTAGCTAGACTAGGCCCTAGACCTGAGGTGGATCAGCCCATCCATGGCCAAGTAGAGGAACCACTTCAGTAGTTTCCAGAGAGAGAGAGATCTGTTAGGATTCCCAAAGATACTGAGAGGAGGGGGCTGAATCAGTATCTTACTGGTTTGTGCATTTACTTCAATTTAAAACATGAAAAGCATATCAATATTGTCTACCGGTAAACAGAAATAGTGCAGTAAACAAGAATAGCAACAACAACAAGAAAACACACCATAACACAGTAGTTTAACGAGGAAACCCGGTGTGGGAAAAACCTCGATGGGATTTGTGATCCACAATATTCGCTTACTGGCCAATAAGTGAATATTACTCTTACAATAGGGGCCTACACATGCAGGAAGGCCAAGTGCCTAGAGCTCACTGCTCAATTACAAAATGGGAAGTCTCACTGACTTACAAAAATGGATTATGAAAATCCAATGTCTTGTACTGCTTCAAAATAGCATCTGCTATGCCAGATGCAGTACCGGTTTTAGATCTACTTCATACATAAACCCTCAACCTATATTTCGCATACTAGGTCTACCTTATTTCACTTATCTACTTCCTTACAAATGTTCTATAATGATCTCATACATATATGAGTCATTTTACAACTTTCCAAGTCGGCTTACAATGATTTTACAATAATTTACAAAATATATTATAAATAAAATTCTTGTCGGCTTGGGTGCTGGTATACTTCCTTTTACTGTCGATGTCTTGTGTGCCAGTGTAGAGTTTGTCGTTGCCGGTGCCGGTATATTGTCTTGGCGGTGTCATAGGATTGCAAGGTTGCCATCAATGACAAAACCTTCAATCACCTACAATATCTCATTGGAGTGTGCATTTTCCAACAATCTCCCCCTTTGACATTGATGGCAACACTCATGAGAAAAATTCAAAAATCCAAAAATGGTTTGCCAAAATTGTCTTACCAAGAAAAATGTGTTACCAAAAATATGTGCTCCTCTGAGCTGATGATCTCTGCTTCTAGATTTTTCTCATTACCTCTACTCCCCCTTTGACATCAATGGCAAAGGTTGTCAAAGTGTCAATTGAGTGTGGTTTCCAACTTCATCCTTGTAACCGATTGGTTAAAATCTGAAAAAGGTTTGCCAATACCAGATTCAGGCTCTCAGTGAACCGTTTGTTATCCTTTAATGCGGCCTCTATCCTCTGAATTGTACCGGTGAGGTGTTGTATTTGTTGTACCAGTGTTTTTTGTCCTTGAATTAAAGCCTCAGATGTCTCTTTTCTTAAGGAGGCAAGGTAGTCCAATTTTGGACTAAGTCTCCATTTTAAATCTTTTGCCTTTTCTTTTATTCTTTCCTTTTCTCTTTCCAGTTTTAGAAGTTCCTCCTCAAAACCTATTATTTTCTGCTCAAAAACTGATAGTGGTTTAGATGAATTAATGAAATTATCAGCTAGTTGATTTATTTCTTCCTGTACCTTACTGGTCTTCTTGTCTATATCTACTGCCAAAAAGTTTGTTTTACATGTATCTTTGTACAAAGTTTTAAATTATTTTAGTGTACTACATAGTGTCGGTAAAAGAGTGTCAAATTGTCTCATGCACTTCTTTATTTCCTCTTCAAAGAATTTGTGTTTGAATGCTTCCTCATTTATTTGTTCAACTGTCACAATGTTGTCAGTAATATACTTAGACAACGTGTCAAGTTGATTCAAAGAATCTTTATTATCTACATTGCACTTGGGTGCTATCATTTTCAAAATTGGGATTGTGTCATCAATAGCTTTGTATGCTTGTGCACTGCACTCTGTTATTTTCTTGATTGAGTCCAATAGAACTTCTATCACATTTGTTGGTCTGAATTCTGTAATGGAAGAACCAACAATCTGTATTCCGCCGGTGGGAGTAACTTCTTTGCTTGTAGTGACCTCTGGTAGGTCAGTTTGTGTTTGCATTTCTTTAACCAAAGGTTTGGGTTTCTCAGTTGTTGTCGGTGGCACTGTCTCTGTATGAACCTGTTGTTATGAGCGAGCCTGTTGCTCTGCCTGTTTCCCAGTGTTGTCCACTATCAGTTTGCCTTCTATGCTATCTGTTGTCGGTTGCTTAGTAGATGAATCATTAAGTGTATCTGTGGTCTTTGTTTTTCCAGTGTGTGGGGTCACTGTAATGTTTTCTACCAGTGGCTCTTTTTCCACTTCTCAATTCCCATTGGATTCCTTATCTACCACAATATTTACCTTCTGAGTGTCAATGTTCATTGTGTATAACACCTCAGAATCAGGATTTGTATCCTCAAGTGGTGTGTCCACACTCTCAGTTGTCGGTTGATTGTTTGTAGTACCTACCTGTTAGTGAACAGATTTTGTCTTTCTTTTAACTAGATTGATTCACAACTCCATTACCCTCTTTGAAAGACAAAACTTAAACTAAATAGTTGGGTAAGTGTGACATACATCACTTCCCTCTAAATTTTAGACAGGTATAGCTCCCTCCATTAGTTATTCAGGGAATAGTCTAACTAAATAAACTGATATGCTTTTAACCTGAAAGCACATAAGGCTGCCTACTTCATTCTTAGATGAGAGGCTAATAGTTTACAATCTTCAAGATATTTCACCATGAGAAACCGAAATAATTGAAACAAATTCAATAACTCCGACTCGACACCTCATAAAAACAGGTAAAAGAAATAAAATCTCTTTTTCAAGCACGTCTTTTAAAATCACACAAAAAAGAGTCCCAGAATAATAACAATATTTTCCATCGGAAAGGCAATCACTGTCATTTGATTAGATTAATATATGCAAAGAAATATCACTACATGGATTCAAAACTCAAAGGTTTTCCTTCTCCCAAACATATATGATCTTTTATATATATGTATTTTATGCAACAAAGACACAGCAATACATGTATAAATCCCTTCCAATTTTAGATTTTCAAAGTCTGATGACTTCCTTCAACAAAACAAAACTTCTAAAAACTAGAAACTAATTCAAATATTCTAACCCCTTCTCTATCTTTTTCTTTGCATATTTATCCTTCTTTTCCTCTTGGTGAGACACTTTCAATTCTAAAAACTGAATCCGGGCATATCATATGCTGACAGCTAGATATAAATAGTTGTCTTCATTCTTTCAACACTTTCTTAGCTTCAATGTAATCTTTAATCATAATGTTTTAATCTGGAAACATTATAACTTAAAATACATAAGCTTTATGAATTAATTATGGGCTCCATCATTACAAATATAAGTCATGCCTTGTTAATATTTGAAAACAAGAAACTCGGTTGTTGTTGGTCACTTTGGACAGACCCTCACTCAGTCAACCATATCTTTTGAAGGATACATATTTCGGTTAATCTCTCTAGTGGAAATGTGCACAACTTGTCTATGCACAACATATCCAAAAATGGGAAAAATCCAACGGTGGAATGAAAGATATGCCCCCCGAGACATGACGGTTTTTCTGTCACAAAAATCAGAAAAATGTTCTTTGTTCTCGACTTGTATTATGTTAAGTGTATCTTGCAGACCAGATTGAATTTCCACAATTCCTTTGGTGAGAACTTATAAAAATAGGTTTCATAAAACATATCCAAAATCCATCTTGATCCAATGATTGAAGTGAGAGATATGCGCCCTGCACAGAGACTAATTTTGCTATCTCAGAAAATTTGTATTTACAGGCTGTATTGAAATTTATAAACATTCTTCATGCTAACTCTTTCACAATCCTCTAGGAAAAATAATCAATTTCTGCCTGAGTAAATGGTGAATCAATATTCCTCTTCCAAAATTTTGTTGGTTGACCAAATTTGTCCATTGATTGCTTTGCCTTTCCATTTTGGTTGTGCATTGAACCTTTGAAATTCATTGAACATGTTGAACATCCCTGAACTGTTTGAACTTTGGGAACTTGTTGAACTACTTTGAACCATTTTGAACCCAGTTGAACTGACTGAACTTCATTGAACTTTATGAACTCGGTTGAACTGAATGAACTTGATTGAACTTTATGAACCCGATTGAACTGTATGAACCCGATTGAACTGCATGAACCCGATTGAACTGAATCAAGGGGGTTCAATGGTTTAGAGAGTTTTAAAGGTGTTCTTTTTCACTTAACTAGAATTTAACACTGAACTTTAAAGGGAAAAAGTCTATGGAGACATGATACACAACTAGAGGGGCCCGACTTAAAAAATTTCAATTGGGCGGACCACAAGTGGGCCAACAACTGGCTATGTCTGGGGGCTGCTTTTTTCATACAAAATGCAGAGAACTTTCAGAATCTCTAGTTGAGAATAGTGCCTAGCACCATTGGGGAACAGAGTCAAGGGGAAACAGAGCACAAGGAGCTACTTGCAGGCGGCGGAAGGGAGCAGGGAAAACACACACCAACACCAAAACACCTAAAGCTACAACACAGCAAAAATTATTTACAAGGAATAGGGAAAACCACCCATATCTTAAAAGAAGCATGTAGTTGCTCAAGTGAAACCATTTACCGGTTGAGAGAAGTACATGTCGGTTCGGAAAAGTGGCTGAAATGTGAAGAGCATCATTCCCATTAGATAGCCTGCAACCACTGTGATAGAAGACCCAATAATAATATATTGTGAAAGCTTTCTTAATAACACATTAGGTCTAAGGAGACGCTCCTCTTTATAGACTTATGGCTATAATGTGTTAGCATCACATTGAATAAGTTGATTTGTATTAAAAACACTCATGCATTCCATTGGAGTCTTGGAGAAATACAATAAACCTTTGCCATGACAGTTCTCTCCAAGATGAGGGTGATTTGCAAAATTGTTATTTGAAACTGAACTTGAGTCCTCTGAATATTTACTCTCAAAGGATGTATTAAAAACACCATCTTCAAAGCAAAAGGATTCCATCATGGGAGGACTAACAAATAGTTCATCTTTACAATCAAACTTAAATACCTCCATTTCAGTTTGAGTGTATGATGTTGTAATGGGGGAAAATAAGTTCTCCTTAGTTTGTGCTTCAATACCTTCATGAGTCTCCAATGATTTGGGCTGCAAAAATTCATCATTATCTTGCATGCAATCAAATTGAAAATATTCAAATTCTGTCAACTCATTAAGATGAGAAATATTCCCTGCTTTATTGCCAATACACATTTTTTGTCCATGTTGATCTTTCATGTCTGTCTGATCAAGACCACTAGTAGGAATCACATTAGAAGCTTCAAATGTAAAAGAATCAAATTCAGAAAAAAGAAATATCTTACAGCAGTCTTTCATCTAATTTTTCATTACCAAACTTTCACTCAACGGGAGATGCATTTACACATGATATTAAATTTTCTGATTTTGAATTGTGATCATTTCCACCTTCAAAAGAATCATCCTCCTCAACATGCAAATGATGGATGCCTACAATACTATGAGAGCTATTTTCAGCCATAAGACATGCACAAAAATCTTCATCATTAAAGACTGTTAGATTCTGGTGATATGAGATGGGTGATGTTGGTTTTGCTGCCTTCAATACGAGTTTCCTTTGCTGAAGCTTTTCTATAGGTTTCAAATTCTAATTATGAAAACAAATTTCTGATTGTGGCATCTCCACACTACACTCATTAATGCACTTCATTCCACTCAAAAACATATCATCATCAACCTTAATAGCCTCTTTTTGTGCATCTTCCAAGTTTTGCAATTTCTTACGTATCAACAAGAATTTAATCTCAATTTGTAATGCAGCAATGAAAACACATAGCTGATTACTTTCATTCGGTTGGCAAGCTTGAGGAATCTTACCAACACACCTATTAAACCTATCAACAAAATATTTCATTGATTCATCCTTTTTCATCTGAATTTGAAAGAAATTCAACAACAATTTATAAGTGTCAACCACAAGCTGAAATCTTCCAAGAAATTTTACCTTTAAATCATTCCAGCCAGTAATGCATCCCTCTTTCAAATTTTGAAACCATTCAGCAGCATCCTCGACAAGGCTTTCAATAAATAGCCTGACAAACACATCCTCTTCTTGTACTCTGAGAATCCCACATGCAACAATAACTGCTTTAATATGATCATTTGGGTCTTGAGTTCTATCTCTAGAAAACTTCGGAAGATATTCGCCCGATCGTTTAGGTAGGGTTGAATATTGTGGCAAAGCAAACGGTCCAATTTAAGCCCCCATGGCAGAGCTGCAACCAAAGCCATTATATACTGGAATTCTTTTACCAAAGGTTTTTTAAATTGAAACACAGAGTCGCCAATCTCTTTATACACAGAGATATTGCAAAGTCTGGAGAAATACAAGCACTAATCTCTGATTTCAAATCCCCAGCAGAGTTGCCAAAAATCTATTAGTGAACAGATTTTGTCTTTCTTTTAACTAGATTGATTCACAACTCCATTACCCTCTTTGAAAGACAAAACTTCAACTAAACAATTGGGTAAGTGTGACATACATCACTTCCCTCTGAATTTTAGATAGGTACAACTCCCTCCATTAGTTATTCAAGGAATAATCTAACTAAATAAACTGATATGCTTTTAACCTGAAAGCACGTAAGGCTGCCTACTTCATTCTTAGATGAGAGGCTAATAGTTTACAATCTTCAAGATGTTTCACCATGAGAATCAGAAATAATTGAAACAAAGTTCAATAACTCTGACTCAACACCTCATAAAAACAGGTAAAAGAAATAAAATCTCTTTTTCAAGCACATATATTTTAAAATCACACAAAAAGGAGTCCCAGAATAATAACAATATTTTCCATCGGAAAGGCAATCACTGCCATTTGATTAGATTAATATATGCAAAGAAATATCACTACACAAATTCAAAACTCAAAGGTTTTCCTTCTCCCAAACACATATGATCTTTTATATATATGTATTTTATGCAACAAAGACACAGCAATACATGTATAAATCCCTTCCAATTTCAAATTTTCAAAGTTTGATGACTTCCTTCAACAAAATAGAACTTCTAAAAACTAGAAACTAAGTCAACTATTCTAACCCCTTCTCTATCTCTTTCTTTGCATATTTATCCTTCCTTTTCTCTCAATGAGACACTTTCAGTTCCAAAAACTGAATCCTGGCATATCATATGCTGACAGCTGGATATAAATAATTGTCTTCATTCTTTCAACACTTTCTTGGCTTCAATGTAATCTTTAATCATAATGTTTTAATCTGGAAACATTATAACTTAAAATACATAAGCTTTATGAATTAATTATGGGCTCCATCATTACAAATATAAGTTATGCCTTGTTAATATTTGAAAACAAGAAACTCGGTTGTTGTTGGTCACTTTGGACAGACCCTCACTCAGTCAACCATATCTTTTGAAGGAGACATAATTCGGTTAATCTCTCTGGTGAAAACATGCGCAACTTGTCTTTGCACAACATATCCAAAAATGGGAAAAATCCAACGGTGGAATGAAAATATATGCCCCCTGAGACATGATAGTTTTTCTGTCACAAAAATCAGAAAAATGTTCTTTGTTCTCGACTTGTATTCTGTTAAGTGTATCTTGCAGACCAGATTAAATTTCCACAATTCCTTTGGTGAGAACTTATAAAAATAGGTTTCATAAAACATATCCAAAATCCATCTTGATCCAATGATTGAAGTGAGAGATATGCACCCTGCACAGAAACTGATTTTGCTATCTCAGAAAATTTGTATTTACAGGCTATATTGAAATTTATAAACATTCTTCGTGCTAACTCTTTCACAATCCTCTAGGAAAAATAATCAATTGTTGCCTGAGTAAATGGCGAATCAATATTCCTCTTCCAAAATTTTGTTGGTTGACCAAATTTGTCCACTGATTGCTTTGCCTTTCCATTTTGGTTGTGCATTGAACCTTTGAAATTCATTGAACATGTTGAACATCCCTGAACTGTTTGAACTTTGGGAACCTGTTGAACTACTTTGAACCATTTTGAACCCAAATGAACTGAATGAACTTGATTGAACTTTATGAACCTGGTTGAACTGAATGAACTTGATTGAACTTTATGAAACCGATTAAACTGCATGAACCCGATTGAACTGCATGAACCCGATTGAACTGAATCAAGGGGGTTCAATGGTTCAGAGAGTTTTAAAGACATTCTTTTTCACTTAACTAGAATTTAACACTTAACTTTAAAGGGAAAAAGTCTATGGAGACATGATACACAACTAGAGGGGCCCGACTTAAAAAATTTCAATTGGGCGGACCACAAGTGGGCCAACACTACCGGTGGAGTATTTAGAGGCGGTGGGGATAAGTTGTCTGTTATTTTTATATTGGGTGGTCCACCAACCTTTCCTTTGCCTTTGTCTCTTTCCTTCTGATATACCTTGAAGGTTTTAGGGCTTCGATATTCTTTCTGCTTTTCCTTCTCTACAAGGAATATGTCCCATGCATTAGTTGTTTCTTCTTTTACCTCATTTAGTCTACCTACCATCAGTGCTACATGCTGGTGCACAGTTGAAAATACTGACCGGTTAGCCTCAGAGATCAATTGACCTATCTCTTCAGGTGAGTTGACAGGATGTACAGCAAGTAGTTTTTCAATTTTTGTTTTCTTATCAAGCTCAACAATAGCTTGCCTTCTAGCTTCAAGTCTTTTGTACAGTTCTGTCGGTATTTCATCAACAACTTGCATCAAAAATTTCTTGTAAATATCCAAGTGTAGGATTACACTGTTTTCTACTTTCTCCTTGTCATCAGTTGATAATGAGTCATATAATCTGTTAATGTTTTTCAACTTTCCATCCTCTGTTATTTCATTGAGAAGTTTGTCAATTGGAGCAATGGTTTGTTGAGTCTTCTTCTTAGGGGTTATCTTCTTCTTTGGAGTTAATTTCTTAGCTGGGGGCCTTACTGCCTATTGTTTCTGTCTTGTTCTTCTAGGAGAAGGTGAAGATACTAGTGAAGGTTTCCTTTTTCTTTCAACTCTTTTGAATGCAGCTAGTATATCACTTTCTGAAGAAGTTCCAACCGGTGAAATATGAGTTTCCGATTGAGGAGCTTCCAACTCACTTTCACTTATGCCAGTTCGTTTTAACACATCTTCCTTTAACGCTTTTGCCTACCGGGTACCTTTTCTTATAGTTGCTTCAACCTTCTTAACCCTTTTCTTTGATTGAATTTGACTCTCTATTATTTTAGCATTTCCAAATACCTCTTCTTCAGGTTCCTTAGGTGCTTCTAGGAGGGTTTTTGCATATGTTTATATTATGTGGTCATCAGTTTCATACCCCATTTCAGTAACCCAGATGGTTCTTTGGATAACTGCCTCCATCCAAATTTCATCCTTATTTATTACAAAACAGATTTCATCCTTATACTTGTCCACAATTGCTTGTGACAATCTAACTCTGGTCTTCATACGGGCCTTCAATGCCTGAAAGTACTCATTTATGTTCTTTTCTCTGTTCTCTCCCATGTTGTTTAGTAAATCTAACAACTGTTTGCCTACCGGTATATCAAAACAAAGATTTCTATTACCAATACCGGGTACTTGTTTGGTTATGTGTAGCATTAGACAAACAAGTAGGTTTCCAAATTTGAATGTTCCCTTTTTGTCTTTCTTTATCTTTCCCAAATTGTCAATTAGTTCATCTTTAAGCCATTCGCACACATCAATTCTTGCATTATCATTAACCATGTCATAGGCACTTTTAATGCATAGGCTAAAGACTGAGTTTAACCTATTTGCATGTGTAGTTTTGTAGCCTAAGATCATACTGATGAATCTGACATTGATATCTATTACATCATTTACCCTTAAGGATCTCTTATTAGATGTTGCACCAGTTAGGTTTATCACTAGGTCATTTGAGACCTTCTTTGTTTTATCAAGTTTGTTACCGGTGGAGGGTAACCCTGTCACAGCCTTTACTACTTCTTTTGTGATTTTTTGAACTGAGTCCAACCAGAAGAATGCACCATGTACCCTGCTTAGTTCTATCCTTATAACATCCTGGGGAAAATTCGGGATATTGAGAATTTCAGTGAAACCTAGGGTTTCTACTATCTTGTGTTCAGGTTTGATATTTTTGGATTCATCATAAATTACAGTTTTATACATATTCTTAATTTCCTCATCACCTAATTCCTCTATATGACAATGTATATACATTCTAGGGTCTTCAGCAAAAACTACTCCCATAGGAATTTGAGAAAATGCACCAATGTTATCATCTTTCTTGGCAATTTTTGGAACTAACTGGAATACGGGTCTAGGGCATTTAATAACTTCAACAATAGTGAGGTTTGCAATGAATTCAGGAACAGATGAAGAAGTCATGGTTATAAATACCTTTATCTACCTTAGGAATGATTGCTTGATGAATTGCTTCACTTCTTTGCTTGGAATGCCTTCGCTTAGGAATTTTCACGCTCTCGAAGATTTGAATGCTCGGTGGAATGAAAATGGAGCCAAAACACTTGTTTTATAATGTTAATTTCACCAACCACCACATTTAATGCTTATCGGTTAAGTAATGACTTAACTTATCTGTCGGTATAGAAGTAATTTCAACTTCTCACCATCAACCGAGGGAATAATACCATGTTTCACATTTGATTGCCAAACCCTCGAAGGAATTTTCTTCAGTTAGATGAAGAGTCTCCTGCCGATGGAGTGTTACTCTGTTCTGCCGATGGAGGAGTATTCCTATCACCATTTAGATCTGACTTTCTGATCCATTGTTTTGAGAATTCTTGCTTTACCTCTTCAACCTTTTCTTTACCCTTCAAACTAACACCATTATTACTTGTCGATGATGCCTTACTTCTGCAGAATTTTGCAATATGTCCAATCTTGTTACAAGCATAATAGATCACATTATTTTTCTGAATAGTATTCCCATATCCTATGCAGGTTTGTGTTCTACACTGATTAGATAAGTGTCCAAATCTTCCACAAACATAACATCTTACATTCATTCTGCAATTTTCTGAATTATGACCAATTTTGTTGCATTTGGAACATTGACCGGTGGGTGTATTAGTGCTCTGATAGTTTCTAGATCTACACTGATTTTCTCTATGACCATACTTATTACAGTTAAAGCATTTTCCATTAAATTTGTAACCATTTGGTTGTCTTACCGATTTGCTATGATCATGTGTGTTTGTAGTACCGGAGCATTCACCAACTTCAAAGCCAAGCCCATTTGTATCACCATTAGGTTTCTGATTTTTCAGCATGTCACCAAGTTCTTCTGAGCTTTTCTTGAATTTCTCCTTGTGTTGATTTACAACAGCCAATTCTCTTTCCAAGATTCCTTTCTATCTCATGAGTTCATTTGAGTCTTTTTGTGCATGCATCAGATCTGTCTTCAACATATCATTTTCATAACTAAGTCTTGTATTTTCATTTGCAACATCATTCAATCTTCTAGTCAAGTCTTCTTCATTCTTCTTTCTATCTTCAATTTCTTTACAAAATCTCATAGTCATATCCTGCATCTCATTCTTTGTTTCCATGTTTTCTTGTTTCAGCTTGTTCATCAGATCACTAAGAGTTTCCTTTTCATCATTCTCATTTTGCATCTTTTCACAAAGTTCTCTTCTCTTGTTTCTTGCAATGGTAAGATTTTCTTAAAGTGCTTGAATAATATCCTGTGGAGCCTTTAGATCATCTTCAAGTTTGATATTTTTCAACTTTTCTGCATCATAGTCTGAGAGAGCTCCTTCTAATTGCTTCATCAAGTTTTCCATCTCTACCAGTGTCAAGATCTTCCTCAAGCTGTTAGGCTTCTGAAAATAGAGAACCAAGCTCTGATACCAATTGTTAGGATTCCCAAAGATATTGAGAGGGGGGTGAATCAGTATCTTACTGGTTTGTGCATTTACTTCAATTTAAAACATGAAAAGCATATCAATACTGTCTACTGGTAAATAGAAATAGTGCAGTAAACAAGAATAGAAACCACAAGAAAACACACGATAACACAGTAGTTTAATGAGGAAACCCGGTGTGGGAAAAACCTTGGTGGGATTTGTGACCCACAATATTCACTTACTAGCCAATAAGTGAATATTAATCTTACAATACGGGCCTGCACATGTAGGAAGGCCAAGTGCCTAGAGCTCACTACTCAATTACAAAATGGGAAGTCTCACTGACTTACAAAAATGGATTATGAAAATCCAATGTCTTGTACTGCTTCAAAATAGCATCTACTATGCCAGATCCAGTACCGGTTTTAGCTCTGCTTCATACATAAACCCTCAACCTATATTTTGCATACTAGGTCTGCCTTGTTTCGCTTATCTACTTCCTTACAAATGTTCTATAATGATCTCATACATATATGAGTCATTTTACAACTTTCCAAGTCGGCTTACAATGATTTTACAATAATTTACAAAATATATTATAAACAAAATTCTTGTCGGCCTGGGTGCCAATATACTTCCTTTTACTACCGGTGTCATGTGTGTCGGTGTAGAGTTTGTCGTTGTCGGTGCCGGTATATTGTCTTGCTGGTGTCATAGGATTGCAAGGTTGCCATCAATGACAAAACCTTCAATCACCTACAATATCTCATTGGAGTGTGCATTTGCCAACAAGATCTCCTAGGAGAGAGGTCCTAGTGGACCCAGATCCATCTATCTTAGGGCACATGAGGGACTTGATGAGGTCCAATCCTCCCTTCTTTGATGGAAGAGGTACCGGTCTCGAGGCAAAGACCTGGCTTATCAGTTTGGACTGGTGTTTTGCTATGTATCCTTACAGTAGCAACACCAAGGAAAGATGCACGATCATGCGTCTTGAGAGCTTCACATCTATCTGGTGGAGATTAGAGGAGGAGAGGATTGGTGTGAGCATTAACACTACATCTTGGGAGATATTTTTGGAGAGGTTCAGGGCATGATTCCTCTCGCCCCAGTGGAGGTAGTCGCGAGCAGATGAGTTCTATGCTCTGCGCCAGTTTGGGTTGTCAGTGGATAAGTTTGAGCACAAGTTCTATGAGCTCAAACAATATGTCGGGATCGGCAATGATGAGGCTATGCTTGTGCAGCACTTCTTGAGGGGTCTTAATGACCGCATCAGTGGAGGAGTGAGAGTTTTTGAGCCCGCTTCAGTAGAGATAGCCGTGGCGAAAGCCAGGTTGGTAGAGAAGAACCTTAACCGTGCTCATGGCGGCCAGTCTAGAGTTCAGATGGGAAGTGATCCTTTCAGTAGGTCTAGAGGTAGAGGGAATCAGTCCTAGACTGGTGCACCTTTTAGGGGTCCTCATGCACCCGCCAAGGGTGGACAGTAGCAGCAGCAGTAGCCGCCGAGACTGAAGCAGTCTCAGGGCCAGCAGGGTGGTATCTCTCAGTCCTGGAAGAGCAAGAGATGGCCGAGGGGTAGGTAGACCTTTCTAGGGAAGTCTTCTCAGAGAGCATCTCAGGCCCCTAGTGGGGAGAGCTTTTAGCAGTCTAGTGGACCATCTGGAAGTAGAGGACCTGGCAGCGGAGCTTGCTTTACTTGTGGTCAGTTTGGCCACAAGGTCGCTCAGTGTCCTCCGCGTTCACATCAGTCGGCTAGTCAAAGGCCAGCCGCATCAGAGTTGACAGTGGGGGATGCAGGTAGATCCCATAGAGTATTTATAGCGGTGGATGACCGCCGGGCTGAGCATTAGAGTACTGTGATTGAGACCACAGGTGTGTTGCGCGGTACCCCTATCCCTATACTTTTTGATTCCGGTGCTTCAGATTCTTTTATTTCTTCATCCATTGTGGAGCGGTGCGGGCTCATGTCTGCTAAGCAGGCAGATAGGTGCCAAGTAGAGTTGGCTACTAGTGTGCGAGTGTTTGTCGATGCCTTCGTTCCCATTTATGAGTTGGACCTAGGACCCTTTGTCACTTCAGTGGACCTTCGAGTCATTCCTTTGGGGTCCTATGGAGTTGTGTTGGGGATGGATTGGTTATCATCTCATAGCACTCATGTAGACTATTGTTAGAAGATAGTAGAGTGTGTAGATGACCATGGCAAGAAAGTGGGGATCATTGGAGTTCAGCGATCGATATCCTTACGTATGATTTCTGCTATGCAACTTAGGCAGTGCATACGTTAAGGGTGTCAGCTTTTTGCAGTTGATCTTGAGGATGTGGATGAGGGAGACAGTCGAGAAATCACTCTTGATGGTCACCCTATTCTTTGAGAGTATGAGGATGTGTTTCCTTTGGATATTCCCAGTATGCCTCTGAAGCAAGACATAGATTTTTGCATTGACTTGGTTCCTGGTGCGGAACCTATTTTGAGAGCACCATATCAAATGACTACTCATGAGTTGAGTGAGTTGAAGTTCCAAGTTGAGGAGTTGTTGGCCAAGGGATTCATTCATCCTAGTGTGTCTCCTTGGGGTGTGTCGATTATCTTCATCAAGAAGAAGTATGGTTCTCTTCGATTATGCATTGATTATCGACAATTGAATAAGGTAACTATCCGGAACCAATATCCATTGCCCCAGATTGATGATCTTTTTGATCAGGTGAAGGGAGCCAAGGTGTTCTCTAAAATAGACCTAAAGTCTGGGTATCATCAGTTGCGCATTCAGGATGCAGACATTCATAAGACGGTGTTTTGTACTCGTTATGGTCACTATGAGTTCACTGTGGTGCCATTTGGGTTGACGAACTCACCTTCAGTGTTCATGAGTCTTATGAATGGGGTTTTTTGCACCTACCTTGACCACTTTGTCCTTGTGTTCTTGGATGACATATTGATTTATTCAAGATCCATGGAAGAGCATGAGGGGCACTTCGGCCAGGTATTGCAGCACTTGAGGGAGAATCAGCTTTTTGTGAATTTGGCAAAGTGTGATTTCTTCCAGTCAGAGGTGAGCTATCTTGGTCACATAGTTTCGGGAGAAGGTGTATCCATGGATCCTTCTAAGATCCAAGCCATTGTTGATTCACTAGTACCGACCAATGTTTCTGAAGTTCAAAGTTTCATGGGTTTGGCTGGATATTACCGTTGCTTTGTTAAGAGCTTTTCTCGGATAGGCCACCCGATTACTTCTCTTCAGAGGAAAGGGAAGAAGTTTGTTTGGTCAAAGCAGTGCAAATTGGCTTTTCGTACCTTGAAGGAACTCCTTGTTAGTGCTCCGATTTTGGCAGTTTCTGACCCATCCAGAGATTTCATGGTATGCACATATGCCTCTTTAGAAGGTATAGGTGCAATGCTTATGCGGGATGGACATATGGTTGCCTATGAGTCTCGCAAACTCAAGGATCATGAGTTGAACTATCTAGTTCATGACTTGGAGTTGGCAGTTGTAGTGCATGCATTGGTTCATTGGAGACATTTCCTATTGGGGCGTCGTTTTGAGCTACATAGTGATCACCGCAGTTTGCAGTATTATTTCACGCAGCTAAACTTGAATGCTCAACAATGAAGATGGATGGAATTCCTCTGCGAGTATGATTTTGAGGTTTGTTATATTCAGGGGAAAGAGAATGTAGTGGTAGATGCTTTGAGCCGTAGGCAGCATGAGGTGGCAGCATTGTCCCTTGGTGTGGACTTGAGTGAGAGAATTCTTGGAGTTCTTCCTCAGGACACCTGGTATCAGGATGTTAGAGTCGTGGTGGAGTCTGGAAGGCCATTGGAGGGTAGATATTCTAGATATACTCTTGAGTCAGATGGTCTTCTTAGACATCTTGGACGGATCTATGTACCTCCTTTGGAGGGCCTTCGCATTTTGATCATGACTGAGGCCCATCATGCACCTTATTCGGCACACCCTGGTGTCAAGAAGATGCACGCAGATCTTAGACAGATATATCATTGGGCTAGTATGAAATGTGACATTGTTGATTTTGTGTCCAAGTGCTTGGAGTGTCAACAGGTGAAGGCAGAGCATCAACACCCTGCAGGGCTTTTATAGCCGAATTTGATACCGGATTGGAAATGGGATATCATTTCCATGTATTTCATAGTAGGGTTGCCTGTTTCTTCACGGCGTCATGATGCCATCATGGTCATTGTTGATAGATTGACCAAATTTTCTCATTTTGTTCCTATTCGATCTTCTTATACTGTAGCAGTGATGGCACGAGTCTTCTTGGAAGATGTGGTGAGGTTGCATGGGATCCCAAGGCAGATCATTTCCGATAGAGACCCTGTCTTTACATCAGCCTTGTGGACCTCACTTCAGCATGCTTTGGGGACCCAGTTGAACTTCAGTTCAGCTTACCACCCAGAGACCGATGGTCAGACTGAGCATGTGAATCAGGTATTGGAGGACATGCTTTGCATGTATGTTATGGATCAGTAGTCGCGCTGGGAGGAATATCTTTGCCTTGTGGAGTTTTCTTATAATAACGGATATCACAACTCTATAGGCATGTCGCCCTTCCAGGCATTGTATGGTCATCCTTGTCGTACTCCTTTGAGTTGGGATTGATTAGAGGATAGGGTGTGTTTACGCCCAGATTTGCTTCGTGAGATGGAGCAGCAGGTTGAGTAGATTCATGGGCATTTGGTTGCTGCCCAGGATAGGCATAAGAAGTATGTCGATGCTCATCGAGTCGATCGCCAGTTTTCGATTGGTGACCGTGTGTTCTTGAGAGTGCATTCACGGAAGAGTCTGATTCATTATGGAAAGGGTTCTAACTTGGCATCTCATTTTGTAGGCCCTTTTGAGATCATTGAGAGGACAAGACTTATTGCCTACCGTCTTGCCTTGCCGCCGAGTCTATCCTGCATCCATGATGTCTTTTATGTTTCTATTCTTCATCCTTATCATTGTGATGTGACCCATGTTCTTGATTGGAACGCTTTGCAGGTCGAGCACGGACAGCTTTCCATGGAGCCCGTGTGCATCCTTCAGTATCGGGATTTGACCCTTAGGGATTGCACCATCGAGCAGGTAAGGGTCCTATGGGACCCCAGTGATGAGTCCTCCGCGACTTGGGAAGATGCAACGAAGATGAGAGAGCTTTATTCTTATCTGTTTTAGGCTTCCGGGAGTAAGCCTAGGCTTGGGAGGGAGGATGTAGTACCCCTCCTCGATCAGCCTCTTTTGTATGTTTTGAGCTACTTCAGTGACTCATCTGTGGAACATTTTTGTATTTTGATAGGGATATTATGTGATGTTATTTCATGCTTTATCTGGAGTTATGGTGTATGATTTTATGCAGTATTTCAGTGCTTATGATTAATGTTATTTTATGGATCATTATCATGGACTAACACTTTTCCCTTCTATTGCGATGCGTTATTTATATGTTGCGTGTTTGCAAGTGTATTGGGATGCGAGGGGATGATTTTCCTTCACTCACTCCGGTGAGATAGGGAACGTCACGATTCTCCTTCATCGATGTGTTTACTGTGTCTGTATGTATATTGGACTATATGCATGTGTGGTTCTTTGGTGCAGGACATTGCAGGTACTAGTACCGGGTAGGTACGGGGTATTGACTCCACCTGGTTTCACATGTCTGAGCATGCCTTATATATCCGATGGGAGTATAGGAGATAGTTGTTGTACCCTAGCTTGACCGCAGTTACACTTGTGTGAGTGTTGTTAGTCCATTGTGTTTTCCCCGTTTGGCTGTTATGCGTGTCATGGTGCCTTGGTTTGGTCATTTGAGAGTCGTCATTTGATCTGTCTTGGTTTTGCGTGCTTCCGTTTATTTAAATGGTTATTTAATTTAAATGGATGATGTTATCTTGTGTTGGCATAATCATTTAATTAATATGCTCTGTGATTATTGATTTATTTAAATTGATGAATTGCTAGATTAAAAGGTTAAATGGCTTAATTTATTGTGTAAAGTTGCATTGATATTATTGTGAAATAAATAAATTGCCTAGCCATTTAAAAAGGTAAAATGCTTATGTTGAAGGAAATATTTATGGAAAAAGAATTAAATTAAAGTTTTCCTTTTTATTTTTCCATTTGGCCTTTTTAACTTAATGATTGGAAAGAATTATTATTTTTGGGAAAGTAATAAATCCGATTGCCTTTTAGTTTTAAAATATTTAAATTTGATTGGATGAAAAACTTTAACCTAGAAGCTTGGGTTAAAAGATATTTTGGGTCTCCATTCTGGGCATTCACAGTAGGAGAAGAAGAGAATTTTTGGAGAGAAAATTCTGGAAAAACTTCCTGAAGGAGCTGGAAATTCAATCTGGCTGCAAGACTGGAGTTTCCTCATCCCTTTTGCTTGCTAAATGCTTCAAGGTTGGAGGTTTCCTTCTTGTTTTGAATTTGTTTTGTAATTTTCAGTTTGCTTCCTGTGCATGGAAATTTATACAGTCTTCCTGTAGATGTTTGTGGAACAGTTGAAATGGAAGAATTAGTGTTTATTACTACTGGTTTTGTGAAATCTATATCATATGGTTGCATTCAAAAAAGAAATGGTTCATTTCTCTATCTGCTGTGTGTTTTGTTCTTGGAAATCAATTTATTGATTTACCTCTTCTTTTGAAAGAATGAATTTTAGATTGGGCTTGCTGAGTGAATCCTCATTTCTATTCTGTCATGATTTGGCTATCTATTCTTCCCAGTGTGTTTATTTCACCATTTACCTTGCTGGTAAACTCTTCCTTGAAATTTTGGAAATTGGCACTGTATGTGTGTGCCCATGAAATAATTCTGGAAATGGATAGTTCAAAGAAGTGTTACCAGTTTGAAGAGGTAAGTGTTACCCGTTCGAAGAGGTAAGTGTTGTCGGGTCGAAGAGGTAAGTGTTACCAGTTCAAAGAGGTAAGTGTTACCAGTTTGAAGAGGTAAGTGGTATTGCGTGATGTAATGTGATTTTCATGTGATTTTTATTATGTGGTTAATACATTTATCAATGAAAATTAAGGCATGAATTAGAGATTCAAATGGGTAGATTTGGAATATTGATTTGGAAATTGATTAGATGTGACTACTGGAAAGGAGTGTGATGTTGCTAGTGTTTATGATGCTGATATTTTCAAAGAGTGTCTGAGTGCGGATTTGATGTATTTAGCTATCCTTGCAATTATTTATTGTGATATTCTGGTCTGTGGTTCAGTCATCTTGTGGTGGTGTAATTGCTACCTTTGACCAATTGATATATGTTGGCTCTGTTGTCTTAACCATGTAGTGTCTTTGCCTTATGGTTAGTCAAGAGTCAGTATGTCCTTGTTTGATCACTTGTTTCTAATAGTTGTGTTATGACTGTCTACTTCGCCATAGGGTCCTCGGGGAGTGACCATGCTTGTGTAGTGTCCTTTGAGAGAGTGGCTTTCGCTTGGGGGATTGCACCCAAAGTGGTAGGCATTACGACCCAGCGAAAGATAGATAATAACCGATAATCTAATGAAATGATTAGGTGGGTAGTATCATAACATTAATAAAGATAAATGTACCTCGTGCATAGGTGAGTGCTAGTACAAGGCTCATAATGTTGCAAGAAGGCCTGGAATGGCAAACCAACCACCTTGTCTTCACGAAAGGCTGGTAGGGTTTGCATGAGACTTAGTTGGAACTAAACAGTCCGGAGAGGTTACCAGGACAATGAGCTGGGACCTATGGAGGCTGTACCAGGGTAACCATCTTAATCTATGCGATGATAGTCTCTCATTTGGTTCACTTGTGTTTTGTGATGTCAGTTCACTTTTGTTTGTGAAATTGAGTCACTTGGATTCTTATGGAGTCTTATTGTGTTGTCATGGAGTTGTATTGTTTTGTCAACCATGTCATGCTTTGCTTGTTTGAGGGTCCTCAGCTATCTCCTAGCACGGTGGGGTGATTTCATTTTGGAAATTACATGGTCAGGTGGTAGTGTCACTTCCAATCGGATGTTCGGATTTGTGCCTTCATGCAAGGATTGGCTTCGCAGGTGTTCCTGTAGTTCATGACTCATACCTCATCTCTTGTTTTGAAGATTATTAGTATTTGTAGACCTCTGTGGTCATTATATCATTGTAATATTGATCTTATGTAACCTTGTAATTGGATGTGATCTATCCTTTATGTTTATTGAGAAGCTATGTATTGGAAGAGCAATGTAATCCTATGTTTGGATGTTTTTATCAGTTTCCTTATTGATGATAGTAAATGCTTATTGAAGTGGAGATTATGTTGTATCCTTTCAATATTTATATGATGAATCTTTATTTTCTTATGGCTTCTTGAGATCATTGAGTTAATGATGCATATCTGGATTTATGATGTTGTAAAATTTATTCTTGAAGTTGATTCTTTGTTGGTAACCCTTAAGGAATTTTGGTGTAAGTCTTCCACTTTTGTTATCATGCATGTTGTGAAAATGCACTTATGATGTTTATACTTTTTTTTTAAAATTTTGTTTCACCCTTGTTGTAGGTTTTCCTTCGGGGTTCCTGGCGGGGCATTACAGAGATGAATTTGATTGATGGGCTTCCAACAGAAATTAAACTTAAAACCTCAAAAGGGTGTTGGATGCAACATTTGGATTATGAAAAATTACCCTTTCGATGTAGGAGGTGTTTTTAGATCAGGCATATGACTACCCAATGTGCCAAGAAGAGACAAGAAGAGATGGCCTCGTGGTGGAAAGATGTTTCCCACCACCATTATACAGTTGATAAAAATGGTGAGCAACTAAATATTTTTTCTCAGGTAGTTAGTGGAGATCATCCTTCTTCATCATGTGAGGGTGTGAACAAGGTTGCAGATTCTACTCTAGACAAAGTTGGAGATACTATCCCTAATGGAGAACAACATAAGACTATTGCTACACCTGATGGAAGGGAGAAGAAATGCCCTATTGAGGGTCATCAGGAGGAGGATGATCCTCAACATGATGAAAGGCTTTTGATAAATGGGAGTTTAGATAAGTGTAAGACAATAGGATGACAAGATGAGGCAGCTAAGGTGGAAGACGGTTGGGTAACGGTGAGAGGGAAAAAATTGAGGAATCCCAAGACATGTTTTGAGATGATCCTGCGATCTAATAAGAAGGGGAGGAGTTAGAGATTTGTTGGTTTTGTCTGTAGTTTATTTTAGACCTGTTGTTAGGTTGTATTTTACTGTGCTACTAGAGAGATGGCTCCCTAATTGTAGCCATCCCTGGGTCAGGCCAAGTTCCTTTTCCCGGGTCAAAATTAATAAATAATACCTGTTATTGACCAGAAAAACTAAATATTGAGGATAGATATGAGATATATTTTCTATCATGATTCCCTCAGTCAGTAACAATATACAATCACAATCTCCATGATCATACCCTGTTTTAGGAGAAACTAAGAAGTCAGTAACACGTATGCTTGCTCCAACAAATACTTTTTGTTCAAACATTTGAACAAAATGTTTTGTGAGATTTAAAGTAACTATCATTTCTCCTTTACTGTCTTTCAAATCAGCACAGAGGACCTCAATTGAATTCTTTGTTTTATCAAGGTGAGTTCCATAAGTCACAATAACATCTCCTTCAAAAATATCACCAATTTTGTGTGAATTGAGTTCTTTAATTGATATTGGTTTTGCAATTTCTTTTTTTGCCCTACAAATCAAATTAAAGGTTAATGTAAACATTGAGTTGGAAATGTGGAAAAAGTATTTAGAATATAATTAATACTCTTAATTTTCTTTTGAGTTTTTTGAAGTGTAGAATACTTACATCTTTGATTGTTCTGGTTCTTAATTGGTTTTACTTTCTTCTATCCTTTTGTTGCTTTTCATTGCTAGTAAACAAAAAGAGAGAGTAAATGCAAGTTCATAAATATTAGAGAAAAGTAATGAGTAACTATGTCTACGTAGATAGTAAGAGGTGCATAAAAAGTATCATTACTTACATTGACAATATCATTTTTATTTTTAATAAATCAAGAAATAAACAAATGCAATCATGATCATTTTGTATATTTTGTAAAATGTCTTCTTAATGTTTGACCAAGCATGATCAATAAGTGATTGTTGTAGCAAGTTTTTTTTGTCAAGCAAAAAATGAATATTTTTATTGTTTAAAAATATCTCTAGTTTGTTTGTGGTTTTATTGTTCTCTTCCATGTTGATGTTAAAGTCACACACACACACACACACACACACACACACACACACACACACACACACACACACACACACATATATATATATATGGATAATGTCAATAATTGAGGAGACATTTGTATTTGGTGACGAATACAAGTTTAATAATGTTATTGTAAATTTATTAATCTCTAAATCTATTTGTAGGATTTCAATATTGTTTGAGAAATGTTGTTGTGAATGTTTAATTTTTATATTTTTTTGGTATACTAGTCATAAGTCCATAAGCACAATACATTGTAATGCAATTAAATTTTTTTAATTGATCTTGATAAGGGAAGTGAGATGTGTGGGTTTCTTGTAACCATAATATGTCTGCTTCTAACAAATCATAGTCATTGGTGATATTTGGAAAATGTTAGTTCCCATTTTTCTTCTGTGTGAATCGATGCATCTCATTTGAAATTTTATTTTGTAATTTGAAATTATGTTTTGTAAGTGGACAATATTATCAATATTTGAGTTCAAGTTTCTTGTGTTTAACGTCATAATTGTTATAGTAATGTTTTGATCACTTATAGGTTTGGAAAATGTTAGTTCCCATTTTGCTTCTGTGTGTAATCGATGCATCTCATTTGAAATTTTATTTTGTACTTCAAAATTATGTTTTGTAAGTGGACTTGATAAGTATAATGATTGAATATCTCGGACACGTGATAGTGTTGTATATACTAGTCCATGATGATTTATTATAAATGGATCAAATGCAACTCTATCAAGTGTTAATCCTTGTGATCTATTAATTGTTCACGCACATGGTAATTGTACTCGAAATTGTTTTTGAATTGTAATTTGTGTAGGAAATTTTCTTTGTGATATTGGTCTAGTAATTCGTTGTATTGGTACCCATTGCTTTGAAATGTTTTCTATGAATAAATGTGCTAATTTTGAAGATTGGCTTTGTCCAATATTTTTGTCATTAAATTGAATCCATATTACATCTATTTGGTTTAAACTTGTGTATGCTTTTAAAATTCCATCAGCACCATTTACTAATCCATCATTTATGTCATAGTTTCCTAAATACAATTCAACTAATATATTGATTTTTAGTATCATTTGTTGTGGTAGTCCTTTTTTTGGTGGTATTGTTGTGTTACCATAATTTTATTCTTCAACATCTATTGCATTTATGATTATTGGTTCTCCGGGTACAATTGATAACATTTTAGTATTGTGTAATTGTACAAAGTTGTTTGTATGGAAGAGATATGGAAATGTGGGATCAAAAGGGGTTGGCCGATAGCAAATAGTATTAATATATTCTATCTCTGTTTGGCTTTGTGAATTAGTTCGCATTTCATTTAGAATTGAAATGAAATTTTGATTTTTTTGTCGCATGGTTGTCTGCAATTCATAGCATTTCATCATATCTGGCCAAAAAGTATATGGTATTCTTTCATTATTAAAAATGAGAGCCTCAAAAATGAAACTATCCTGTATTGGTTGTGTAGTCACACAAATCTGTCCAGCTTAATTAAATAAATATTCGCTATTTATTTGATTAAAAATCCACTAGCCATCAGTTAATTAAATTAATATTTAATTAATTCATCTCCAAACATTCTTCTATTAATTAAATAAATTATTCAATTTATTTTAATTCATTCATTAAATCAAATTCCAATCAATTAAATAAATAAAATCTATTTATTTAATTAAATCCCCTATTCCTCTTTTAAATAAATTAAATAAAACATTTATTTAAATCATTATCCCCCCCCCCCCCCCCCCACTTGCATTTTCCTACAAATGCAACTTGCACACATTTATTGAAATAAATGAATTTTTATTTTTTTAAATCCTATTTTCCCTCACCCACCAAATCCACTTGCAAATCTAATCCCCTTCTAGATTCTTCTAACCCCTTCCTAATTAGCCTAATCCATCCCCTAATTATTGTCACATTCCTAAGCAAAATGGAGTCACTTCTCAAAGACTCCAAAGTCTTTGAAAAGAATTTAATGCTTTGTGTGTTCAACAAATTTACCCCCAAAGTCTTCCAAGACCACTAATGGCTCTTACATGACCATTTATGGCTCTTACATAACCATTTATGGTTATTTCAAACTTGTCTCCCCAAACATTTATTGTTTTGACCATATTCATCCATTTCACATTTGCACAAGAGTTTATTCATTCAACCAACCTTGACTTTAAACTCCCAAGGTCATATCAAGCATTTAATGCTTATTCCCTCTCCTCTCAACCTATCTCACATTGACACTTGTCATCCTGGGATTGGGTTGAAAGCCCTCACATGGATTTGAAATCATTCAATCCTGACCCTTGTTGAGATTACTCAATCTCAACCATCAATTGCTCCATTTTTCCTATAAATAGAGCCCATTTCTTCATAATCCACATCCTGAAAACTTGTATGCATTTAACCTATAGGCATTCTAAGAGAGCATTTAGCATAGCAAACTCATGTATTGTCATTTTGGTTAAAATAAATCATTTTTACTATCAATAGCATAGTATTAGCTTTTCATTTCACATTTGGAGCACAATACTACAATCTCAATCCTCCATGAGCATCCATAGTGCAAAAAGCTGCTGAGAGTTACACTATTTTGGAACTTGGAGAGGAGAGGAACAAGGGAGAAAGGAGCTATGACCATGCTAAGAGGCATTTGGAGATGCCTCATTATCTTTGTTTCATTAGTTAGATATATTAGTATGATTTTAGTGTCTCTCTTGGTATGCCTGTTTAGATTAGTTTTTGATTGACTAACACTAACGATTTTATGGTTTCTTGTGTTATTTATCTCAGACTAACCTTGTCCATTTAGGAGGGCATCAGGTTGTGCTTGGTAGAAGTCTCTACTAAATATTATATCTACACCACCAAAAAAAATTGTTGGATTATGTTTTATTTCTCTCATTCTTTTGTCAGTCGAGTATAAAAAACAACTACCTATTAATGACGCTTCATCTATGAGAAATACTTGTAATTGTTCATATTGTTTTTGTAAAGAATCCATGACTCCATTGTTAAGAGGAGTCAAAAAATAGATTTGTTGAAGGGAGAAATCATTGCAGAATTTATTGTTGTCTCACCTGCATTGAATGTTGCTTTTCATGTGTATGCCATCATAAGTCCCTTTTGTTTGAGAGGGTCAAAATCTGGAGATTAATTGTATATACAAAGTAACATTTGAAAAATCACTTTATCATTGCAATATCTTCTTATTGCAATATCTTCTATAATTGCTTGTTGCTCCTTGTTTAACATTTGCCTTATCTTATAATATTGTGCTATTTCAAGAAGATTTAGGTTTTGAACAACTTGAAAACCAATATCAATTTTTTTGATATGACTTTTTTGTTGTAGATATTCCAAATCTTAAGTTAAATCATATGTTTCAACATTATTAGTTATTTTTCTTTGTTTGTTGAATTCATTCTCAATTGAAATTTCATTTGTTTGAACTTGGTCAATTATATTTTCTAAATCTCCCCACATTGTATTGAAGTTCTATGTATAATTACTCTCATTTTTTTTTATTATATTCTCATAGTAATTATATGCATCATAAACTGATTTGAAACCTTTTGTTACTGTATTTTCATTATTGTGAAAAGGAACATATGGTACTAGTTTTTCTCTGTAATAGTTTTCAGGGTCAAGGTGCTTTTTATATTTAACAAATCTAATAACTATAAATTTCTTTCATTTTACTATTTTGCCTCTAACAATGTTGTACTCTGAAGCAAAATGAGCAAGGAAAATGTCTTTAAATTGTTGTGGACAAGTTGTGTAGTGATCTATGAGTGACATACACATTATTTTAGTTGAATCATCTGGCTCAATACTTAGTTGTGATTTTGATTTTAGAATAAATGTATGTTCTTCTTGTGGAGATGTGTTTATAAATACACATTTTCTTGAACTTGATTTCAAAGGAATTGATAAAATTATGTGTACTGCCAGTTGAGTAGACATTTGTTGCAGGTTAAGTAATATATTCCCTAGGCTACGAATCATTTGTATGGCATCAATTTTTGTCATCTCATGTTCTTTTCGTATTTTTCTAAAAGTTATTGTCATAGATTTGTCTACTTTTGTCATTTAGGATGAGCAATATGTTGTTGTTGCATATGATTTTAATACAAATTATGCATCGCTATTTGCTTCCCATAATGATGGAATATTTTTTGCAAGACTGTTGTTCCAAATATGTGGTGGATCTCTTTTTAGGTAAATTGTTAGTTTTGTTAATGTTGATCATATTGCTTGTATGTAATCATGTTCTTGTATATTAATTTTTTCTAAGAATTTTTTAAATTAAGGTTATTGTCCAAGGGGTTGAGCTTAGTTGGTTAAAGCATTGAGTTCTCAATGTGGAGACCCAAGCTCAACTCCCATGAGGGACACCTTTGTGTAGAATTCTAAGTTGCGACTCTTGGTCTTCCATTGTTGTTTAAAGTGGATTTCTAAGTTGTGACCCTTGGTCTTCCAATTGTTGTTTCTAGTTTGGTGCTCGAAAGGAGCTAGTATTTGTGAGCTGGTATTTGTAATAAGTTTGTAATGCTCGAATGAGCAAAAAATGAGCTTTGTGATTCTATGATACTTAATACAAAAAATTAAGGTTATTGTTTCGTCATAATTTTCATGTTCTAATACTTTAAATATTTTCATTGCATTATGCTTGATATTGTCATCAGTTGATTCAAAGGGTTCAAGTATTAATGTGTTTCTCATAGGTGGAAAAGGAAAATTATAGATCTACAATGTGTTTTTTTGGTTTTTTTGCAACTTCGTGTGTGATAGTGTCAATGTAGGTTAGTAATTTTTTTGTTTAGAATTCTTGTATTGCATGTAATGTACTTATCAATAAATTATTTGATTTGTAAATTATCAGAATTTCCATATATTGGAGCATTTCTAACCCATATTAAAGCATGATCATGTTCGTTTCCTCTATTTTGGAATTCAGTAACAATGAAGAAATCATTGATATGTCTTAGAATTGTGTCATCTCTAGATAATAGTTTGTCACAACCCTCCTTTATCACTTTTGGGTTTAAAATACAAACTCTATTATATTTTTGGATAAACTATTTAAATGATTGAATGAATATAATAAAAGGATAAAATAATAAAACTCACACACACACATGGAAAATATACTTTTTTCTTAATTATTTATTTAATTTTCCTCACCCAATTATGGCACATGTTGTAGGAAGAATAAGAAGCTTCTAGAGGATTCGCCACCACCTTGCATGTAACTCCTCCCACTAAGTCTAATCAATTTGCATAAGTCCAAAATTGGGAAAGAATCTCATTTTTTAATTAAAATTATAGATAGTGGAATAGAGGGATGGTTTCTTATAAAATGTTATGCAAGTTTTCAAAAATGGGAGTTGGATATTCCATAAAGAAATTCTTCTCTCAAGTAAAAATTTTTTCTAGTCATATTTCGTTCTTTTGGGAAAAAAAAAAAAGCTAAGATTGTTTTGGAGGATTTCTTTCAAATTTGAAGATCAAGGGAGGCTAATTGAAGGATTCGTAGGGGATTCTACATCAGTTGCAAGTATCTTGTTTCTTCTTATTTAGTTTATTTTATTTTGAATCATGCATCTTGTTCTTGCTGCGAATTAAAAATTAGATCAATTTGTTTCAAATTCTTGATAGGAATTAGATCAATTTGTTTAAGAAATTAGATCAATTTGTTTCAAATTCTTGATAGGAATTAGATCAATTTGTTTAAGAAATTAGATCAATATGTTTCAAATTCTTGATATGAATTAGATCAATTTGTTTCAAATTCTTGATAGGAACTAGATCAATTTGTTTAAGAAATTAGATCAATATGTTTCAAATTCTTGATAGGAATTAGATCAATTTGTTTAAATTTCTTGATAAGAATTAGATCGATTCTTGCTGAAGAACTAGATTAGATCCATCTTATCTCCTTTCTCTAAATTCACCTCTCTGGTTTTCAAATAGAAATCTGAATCTCATCCTTTAAAGAGATTTCATTGTGATTATTCCCTCTGTGATATTCTCATTCGATTTCATTATCTGGTTATATAAATTCTCTGTGAAAATTAGTTGAAAGTAAGGATAGATTTCACTGCGATTATTCTAAATTTCTCTTTGTAATTATTTAAATCTCTATGATTATTTTTAATCTCTGTGAATATTTCCTCTATGGTTATTCTAAACTCCCTCCCTATGATTATTTTTGAATCTCCCTGTGAGTTGAACAAAGACCTCACTGTGAATATCAGATGAACAAATCCTCTTGTGAACACTGGAAATGAATCTTGGAAATAAACAATTTCTCCGAGAAGTCTGGAAATAAACTCCCTCCCTGTGATGGCTGGATAAAGCTCTCTCCCTCTCTCTCTGTAAATGATAAACTCCTGTTTACTATGGAAATCAATCAAAAGAAAAAAAAACACAATTATTTGATCATCTATTTTGTTCTTACTTTCATAAATAAATCTCTTTTGTAAGGAAATATAAACCATATATATATATATATATATATATAGTGTTATTTCGAATGTTATCATATAAATATTAATGTCGCATTATCATTATAAAATATTGCGTTAAATGTCAATGTTCGGCACGATCTTCGAAGCGTCTGGAGGCATGCAGGTCGGCGGTATTGAAACCGTCGGGGTTAGCGGTACCCCCCACTACCCTGCGGTCACTATAAGTGGCCGCAGGGGAGTGGAGGGGACCACGTGGCCCCCTCAACCCCTATGGGCCTGCACATGCAGGACTGTAGGGGGTGATGGGACCCGTGGTCCCCACCCCCTAGTTACTATTAATAAAACATATTCGTTGTTTAATTATTACACTTTGAAAATTTCAATGGAATTTTTAATAATTTTTTTAATTAAAATTTAGGTTAATTTTTTTATATCATTTTAATTAAATTTAAGTAATTTTTTTTATATAATTGTTTTAATTAAAATTTAAGTTAATAATCGTTTTAATTAAATTTAAGTTTGTTTGTTTTTGTTTAGTTAAATTTTAAGTTAATAAATTAGCAAAAGATTGAAATCAAAAATTTTGTCTCAATTCCTTTAGGGATTTATTGGATTATTTGATCAGTGATTTTGACTCACTTAAAAACAAATAAGTCTTATTATTTCAATTTGATCCAAAATTTCCAAAAAAGTATAAGCTAATCACTCATGTGGAATTAGTAACTCTATAATTAATTAGTCTCAAGATAGGAGTAAACATTTCTTCATTTTGTATGTAAATGACGCTACTTTTGCATTGCATTTATATTAATTCGCATTCATTATCTTCATGTAATTGCACGTAAGTTCACAATTATCATTATCATGCCAATATATGTATTAATTTGTTAGTTGTAGAATAATGATATTTCTCTTTTTCAAATAGTATTTAAGTGTCACCAAAGTTCGCAAAGTTTAAGTTATGTACATCCATTTCATAATTATATTTCAAGCATGATGTTTTCATAAGCTCTTAGTTTAGAAACTAAACAAAGGGAGTTGGAAAACCAAAACTAGCAGCGTTCGGTATATACGGTGCCTCTGGGTCACGCTTACGGGTAATGTCGTCGTGTTGAACTACTACACTTAACGCCTAATAAAGCTGCATCAACGACATTTGTGGCATCGTCCCTATAAATCGTTGGGGAGTAATAAGGGACACTTGGAAGTTAAAATCCAAGGGGCAGGTAATCCCCCTTGGATCGATAATCTAATAAGATAACTTTTAAATGATTTCACATCCGTTGAGATAAACCATAGTAAACCCCTTTTAGAGATGGTTAAGTTAAATGCTTTTATGAAATTGATTTCTTTTTTATCTTGAAGAGATATTGGTGATTTGCAATTTGGTCAAGGGTGACGCTCATGATAAGAATTAGGATCTAGTTATTTTAGGCCACAAGCAATAGGTCATCTTGAGCCTTGCTTAAGCGCTACCATCGTGGGTAGCAACCGCAGAGAAACTGTCTGGGACATTGACCCTAGAAAGGGTTGCGTACCCATAAATCAGTTTACATCAAACCATAGAATAGAAAATAGAACTACATACTTTATGCCTTGATCCTGTGCCGAAGCGGGTATGTAGGCAGTCTTGGGACGGAGTTGTCCCTCGTACTCAGGCGTTCGTGGGTGGGGTCTAGGCTTGGTTGAGTAAGAATCCTATTTGAAAGATAAGATAATTAAATTGGAAAAAGAAATTTAATGCATATTCGGAAGGAATCCCGTATGGATTCGCTTGACTTCCCGAGGCTTTAAGCCAAATTCCAAGGCGGAATTCAAGCTTGTATTATTTAATTACTCCTAAGGACGGCGACCTCGGTGCACTTCTGTTAGAAGAGTGTAGTACTTAGTGAGTGGCTCAGGACCTGAATGGTCCCGATGAGTCTAAGTCTCTGGCCAGAGCATCTCCTATCCCATTTGGATAGATGCCTACCCCATATTCGGAAGGAATCCCGTATGGATTCGCTTGACTTCCCGAGGCTTTAAGCCAAATTCCAAGGCGGAATTCAAGCTTGTATTATTTAATTACTCCTAAGGACGGTGACCTCGGTGCACTTCTATTAGAAGAGTGTAGTACTTAGTGAGTGGCTCAGGACCTGAATGGTCCCGATGAGTCTAAGTCTCTGGCCAGAGCATCTCCTATCCCATTTGGATAGATACCTACCCCGTATGGGTAGATGCCTATCCCGTTTGGATAGATGCCTACCCCGTATGGGTAGATACCTATCCCGTATTGGATAGATGGAATCTTATGTCCCGTATGGACAATTGCCTAACCCGTATGGTCAAATGCTCATCCCGGATGGATGAATGCCTAATCCTAATGGATGGATGCCCAGAGTATGCAATTGAATAAAACATAATGATTAAATTAAACACACACAAAAAAAAGAATACTCAATTTTGTTGAATCAATTATGGTGGGTTGTTACAAGTTTTTTAAGACGACTAGTTTTATGTCTATAATAACAAGTACAAGTGAGTGGGTCTTTTCGAATTAGATAATCAATGGTAGGTTCATGTTCATATGCATTTTTTCTTTTCTTTTGGCGATTATTGTATAATGTAGTAATTGTTGATATCAGTGGTTGCCACATGTGCTCTGCACTTGAGAATGTTAAAAAGAAGGTTGGAGGTCCCAATTACCGTATTATTCCAAATATGTTCTTTTTTGTTTGAAGTAGATAATCTGGAGAGATGCGGATATGCCCATATATCCAATATTTGACTTTAAGATTTTATCTAAATTTGGCTTGTGTTTAACATAATTTGCAACTAGAATTTGTCCTTTTAGTTGACCTTTACAAATTCGTATTGATATACTTGACATTATTTTGTCAATAATTATACATATTGCTTTTAAAAATAGATTGGTAGTATGAGTTGCAAAATAACCACTTGAATCTAAAATTTCCCACTATGCGATTTTTTTATATTTGAACCTTTTTGTTATGTCTTCATCTCTTGGTTCACCGAAGAAAATAGTAGAAAAGTTCATTTCTTCAGCATATGTATCCTTGAAAATACATAGAGATTTGTTTCCTTTAGTAGGTACTATTTCAGTAATTTTATCTTGCAAATTGTAAATAGATCTAGATTATGTAAATCCATGGAGAAGTGTATCAGTTTCTGTTTCTAATTGATCATTATACTCTATATTGCCACTATTTGAGTCGATCTCACTATATGCATATCTATTATTAAATTATTGTAATCTATTTCTTTTCTTTTTGTAGTCAAAGTATTGTCTATTGTAATATTTTCTTGCTTATATAATTGTTTTGTGCATAAAAGTTTTAATGCCTTCATTATTAGTTTAGGATGAACAATTCCAACTTGGTATGGATTATTGTATTCTAGTTTTCGGTTTAGTTCAATAGCAATTGTGATTGGGTCATCTATTGATTGTGGGAGAAGTCTTTGTATTATATTTATATTTGTTGGTACATTTATAATGGAACCAATTAACCCTATTTGAGATCTTTTATGACCCCATTGCCTAATTTGTGCAAAATCCAGTCGTGGTGATATGAGTCTTTCTTCAAGTTTTGATATATTTGATAGAATTGAAAGATATTTGTTTCGTCTATTTAAGTGTGTGTAGCAAAGGATGAGAATCTACCAGTGTGCAACATTTTTTTACAATAATTGCAAACATTTACTATTTCATCCATATTTTTGGTTTTAGAAAAAGTTTGGTACATTTGTTGTTCATTTTTATTAAGATTCTTTATGTTATAATGAAAATTGAGTCGTTTACAAATGTGGCATTCATATTGAGGAGTATCCTCAATTTCCTTCAAATATGTTTTTGTTGGATTATTTTCCTCACTTTTTGTTTTCGATTTTTTTTGTTCTTGATCTGGTTTTTTGTTATGTATTGTTTGTTTAAAATTTTGTTCTTGATTTGGTTTATTGTTACATATTGTTTGTTTAAGTCAACGTAGTGATATTTTTTTTGCTTTATATTTGTTGTCACATGTATTGTGCTTTTAATTATGGGCGATTCTACTAATGGCTCATAGTGTATATGTGCATTATTTATTTCAAATGATATTCTGTTATATATCGTTTGTGTACTATTGTTAGTTTTGAAAACTTTTTGGACTTGTTTAGTTGTTGAAGACCATAAAACAATTGTGTTTTTTAATATAATTGATAACCAATGGAAAAAAAAGTCTCCTCCTTCAATTTTGCCTTCTAAATAAGGCATTTCCATTTTGATAATATAGCCTTGCCAATTAGCAATGCATGGATTTTTTTGCAATATATATTTTGATAAGTATTGTTGTATATAATTATTTTGGCTTGAAGGATTATGTTTCATTGAATTTCAAAAATATTGTACAATGTGCAGTCTTAAACTTTGAATATCAAAAGCTTGAGCCATTAAAAACTATATAGAATGGAAAAGACATTCACCACAATTTTTTGTTGCAACTGTATGCTTCTCTACAGATTTAATTATCATTTGAGGTGCAATTCTTTCCCAATAGGTTTCTAATGATTGAAAAATATCAGACAAGTAATTTGATGACATAATAGTATATGGTATACTAGCTCTTTTGCACATCCATGGCTCATAATGACCACAAATAGGCTTTTCATCATGAAATAATATAGAGTATGTATTCTTTTGAATATTGTTATTTAAGTGTAAGTATTTTATTTTAGTTGTTGACCATAGAGAAATTGATATGTTTAACCATTTGGAGATCCATCGTATACAAAATGTATCACCCCAAAGTCCACGTTTTGTATCTAATATAGTAGTTGATGTTGATAATCACATCTTAGCTAAATATGTTGTAACATCATGTAAGCCATGCATCTCATACAAGATATCTAGATGGAATTCATGCATAAATGCTTGCAAGGCATCAATATCTCCTTTTGATATTGATAATAAAAAGTGGTCAATCAATCCATTTCGCAACTAATTTGATGTGTAATGAAAATGGAGCAAGACTTTGAGACTATCAAATAAGAAATCGCCTATAGTATAGGAAAATGATTCTAGCCTAAATAAGTTTGCATTTTGTAAAGCAATCTCAATAGTGGGTGTATTTTCTTGTTTACATTTGCTATAACTATCTACATTGACAATGTTAGATATCTTATTTTGTTTACTGGTACACAATTGTTTTTTAAATTCATGTAATGATTTTTTTTTCTTCTTTCTTACATTGTCTTCATGTATTATTTCATCACTCAATTCAAATAATGTGTCTTTTTTCCTCTTTTTCTATTCAATTTTGCTTCTTTTATTAGTTGAAAATATTGAAGTTGAACAATTTGTTTGAAATGGTTGTATATGTTTTTACAATAGGTTCATAGTGTATATGTGTATTATCTGTTTCAAATGATATGATATTAAATGATTTGTTAATGGATTTTTCAAATCCAAAAACTTGTTCAACATTTTTAGTTGTTGAAGACCATAAATAAATAGTAATATTGAGTATGGTTACTAACCAATGTAAACAAAAATGTCCTTCAATTTTACCTTCGGAATAAGGCATTGCCAATTTGACAATATAATCTTCCCAAGTTTGAATAGATGGCATTGTGTGAAGTATATTTTTTGTTAAGTAATGGTCTATATGATTTCACAAATCTAGCATTACTTTTCCTTGCATTACAAAATGATTGTGCAATGTATAGTCTCAAAGATAGAGTATCAAATTCTCCATCCATTAAGTAGCATATTGCAATAAATGGACTTTCACCACAATTTGTTGTTGCTAGTGTTTTTAGATCATGAATCGTCAACTCTAGTTGGATAAGTTGCCAATAACTTTGTAATGTTGGACAATAATTTGAGAGGTAATTTGATGTTGTATTGTTACTACATAATAAAGTTTTCTTGCAAATTAGTGGCTCGTAATGACCACAACTAGAGTTCTCGTCATGAAATAAAATAGAATAGAATATGTATGTTTTTGTAACTTATTAAAATAGAAATATTTTTTCTTCTTTATTGTTGACCATAATGCAATTGATATGTTTAACCATTTTGATAACCATCATATACAAAATGTATAACCCCAAAGTCCTCGTTCTTGTGGTGGTAAAGAAGTTGAGGCAGACAAACACATTTTTTCTAAACAAATTGTCATGTCACTTAAACCATGCATTTCATTTAGAATGCTTGGATGCAGTACTAAACATGAAATGATCAATTAATCCCTTTTGTACCTCAATTGAATTGTAATGAAAATGAAGCAAAATTTCAAGGCTATCAAACAAGCAGTCTCCAACAATATAAGAAAATGGTTGTAGCCTAAACAAGATTTCTTTTTTCAGAATAGTATCAATGTTAGTTGTGATTTCTTGTTTAGGATAACTATCAACGTCAATAAGTAGAGGAATTTTTTGTGCAATCAAAGTAACTTCTGTAAAGAAAATTAATTATTTGTATTCCAAAATTGGACAAACATAATTCTCACCTCCTATGTAGGATGTATACCGAACAACTGTATATTATTGTACTGCAATTCTGTCAAATATCACAAGTAGAATGAAAACAATTAGTTGTAGTTTTCCATATATTTTAAAATGATCATAAAAAATATGGTGATAAGAGCTTGAATGGAATACATAAATAACTTTGTACCAGTTTTATAGATGTATAACATATAAATTGCATTTGACCATTGATTTTCATATCCTTTGTTTATAAGATGGTCATCTTTTGTATAAATTATTTGGATATCAATACAGACTTCAAATAATTTAATTCTAAAAGCAATTAGTGTTAGAGTAATTTTCAGGGTAATTAATATTAATTTATTTTAAAGGGTAATTAATGTTAGAAAAAATTACAAAGTATTTGAAATGTAATTCTAATTGACACTGGATCATCTGAATGTTTCATCTCACCTGAATTAGTAAGCAAAAATGCATTAAAAGTTAATCAAATGGAGTCATCATGGACGGTTCAATATGAGGATAAGGCAAATAGGGAAGTAACTAAGTGTTTGCCGAGGGCAAGGGTACAATTTCCTGAGTTTGAAACAAGGGTAGATCTCTATGTGGCACCCCTAGGATTATATGATGTAATTATTGGAATGAGTTGGTTAACAGACCATCAAGCTAATGTGGATTGCTATAACAAATTTGTTGAATGTTTGGATGATGGGGGGAAAAGGGTCAAAATCCAAGGAAAGTTTAAACCCATTAATATAGAAACCATATCAGCCATGCAATTAAAGAAGGAAAGGAGAAGAGGAGGCCTAATCTATATGGTTGAAATTGATGAGGGGAAGGAGGAAAATACCCCAACCTTTGAAAATACCCCTTTCTTAAAAGAATTCAAGGATGTTTTTCCAGAAGAATTACCCGGTTTACCTCCTAAAAGGAAGTTTGACTTTCTATCGAAGTACTACCAGGAGCTGAACCAGTATCAAGGGCACCTTACCGTATGAACACAACTGAATTACAAGAGCTCAAAATGCAATTAGAGGAACTCTTAGCTAAGGGATTAATAAGGCCAAGTGTATCACCATGGGGAGCGCCAATTTTGTTTGTTAAGAAGAAGGATGGAACCTTAAGGCTATGCATCGACTATAGGATGTTGAACAAGGTTACAATAAAGAATAGGTATCCCTTACCTCGCATAGAGGATCTTTTTGACCAAATGAAAGGAGCAGCAGTTTTCTCAAAGATAGACCTCCGGTCAAGGTACCATCAACTCAGAATTAAGGAGGAAGACATTCTGAAAATAGCCTTCAGAACTAGATATGGACATTATGAATTCACCGTAGTTCCTTTTGGGGTAACCAATGCCCCAGCTGCATTTATGAACCTAATGAATAGTATACTTCATGACTACTTGGATAAATTTGTTTTGGTATTTTTGGATGACATACCGATTTACTCTAGGAATGAAGAGGAACATTTAATACACAAATTGTTTTGCAAAGGTTGAGACAACATAAGTCATATGGGAAATTGTCAAAATGTGCCTTCTTCGAGGAAAGATTCATTACCTTGGGCATATAATATCAAAGGAAGGAATAGCAGTTGATCGAGATAAGATAAAGGCAATAGTAGAATGGTCGATCCCTAAAAATGTTTCAGAGGTAAGAAGCTTTATGGGGCTAGCAGGTTACTATAGGAGGTTTGAAGAAGGATTCTCTAAGATAGCAAACCCCATCACCTCATTGCAAAGGAAGGGTAAAAGGTTTGTGTGGACAGAACAAAGTGATAAGGCATTCCAAATTTTGAAGGGGAAACTAACTTCAGTACCCATTCTAAAGGTACCAGATCCTAATGGACACTTCACAGTCATAACCGATGCTTCTATTGAAGGTTTAGGAGGAGTACTTGTCCAAGATGAAGGGGTAGTAGCTTACGAATCCAGAAAGCTAAAGACTCATGAAGTCAATTATGCACCCCACGACTTAGAGTTGGCAGGGATTGTGCATGCCCTAAAAAAATGGAGACACTTCTTGCTAGGGAAGCCCTTTGAATTGAAGTCAGATAACTAAGGACTAAAGTACATCTTTACCCAACCCCACTTAAATGCCAGACAAAGAAGGTGGTTAGAGTTTCTAAGTGAATATGATTTTGAAATTGAATATATTAAGGGGAAAGAAAATAGGGTGGCAGATGCCTTAAGTAGGAGGAGACACTTGATGACTATAGCAACATTCAAAACCTCTTTCAAAAGGAAAGTAATGGATGAACAATGACATGACCCATGGTATGAGCAAGTCAAATTGACTTTAGAATACGATCCAACCGACCCTAAGATCGAAGGGTAAACATTAGATGAAGATGGGTTGCTCAGATACAATAATAGAATCTATATTCCTAATTCAGGGAACTTAAGGGAAGTAGTCTTGTTGGAGGCTCACAATGCCCCTTATTTAGGGCACCCAAGAGTTAACAAACTTTATACAGATCTAAAGAAGTTATACTGTTGGCAAGGGATGAAGAACGACGTTGTCAAGTATGTGGCCAAATGTTTGGAGTGTCAAAGAGTAAAGGTAGAACATTGACATCCAGCCGGATTGTTGCAATTGCACGATGTACCTCAACACAAGTGGCAAGTTATTAGCATGGATTTTGTGCAAGGGTTACCCATGTCACCTTCTAGGAATGATGCAATAATGGTGGTAATTGACAAACTCACTAAGGTGGCACACTTTATACCAGGGAATCTGACGGATGATGCACCTACCTTGGCTAGGCGCTTTGTTAGGGAAATATTTAGGTTGCATGGAATACCAGTGAAAATCATATTAGATAAAGATGCTAGATTCACTTCAAGGTTTTGGACCACTCTTCAATCGGCTCTAGGAACTCAACTAAATTTTAGCATGGCATACCATCCTGAAACCGACGGTCAGATAGAAAGGACAAATCAGATTATGGAAGACCTACTTCGCATGTATTGCATGGACCAACAAAGGAAATGGGAAGAATATCTACCTCTAGTAGAATTTGCTTACAATAATACATATCAAACATCTTTGGGAATGGCACCCTTTGAAGCATTGTATGGTAGACCATGTCGAACACCTTTGAGTTGGGATAGTCTTGAAGATAGAATAATTGTTGGACCAGAGATGTTGAAAGAGATGGAGAGGAAAACCAAGGAAATTAGGCAAAGATTGAAGGAAGCCTCAGATAGGCAAAAAAGTTATGCAGACAAAAATAGAACACCAAGGGAGTTTGAGGTAGGAGAGAAAGTCTTCCTAAGGGTTAAGCTGCACAAGAGTTCCATAAGATTTGGGAAAAAGACTAAGCTTGCACCTCGTTATGTTGGACCCTTTGAAATATTGGGAAGGATTAATCCAGTTGCATACTGGTTGGCCTTACCTCCCCAGTTGAGCCGAATCCATGATGTCTTCCATGTATCTCTTCTTAAAAAGTATGTACCTGATGAGAAACACATTTTGAATTGGGATGCTTTACAGGTCCAGGAAATGGGAGGAATAATGATAGAGCCATTCAGAATCTTGGAGAGGTGCCAATGCCAGTTGCGCAACAGAGAGGTTGATTAGTGCAAAGTGAAATGGGACCAGTATGATGAAAAGAATGCCACGTGGGAAGATACTAAGGAGATGCAGCAATTGTTTCCTTTTTTGTTTTAAACATAAACTATAGACTCTTTTGAATGCATTCAATAAGTGCATCGGGACGATGCACAAATTAAGGGGGGGAGGATGTCACAACCCTCCTTTATCACTTTTGGATTTAAAATACAAACTCTATTATAATTTTGGATAAACTATTTAAATGAATGAATGAATATTATAAAAGGATAAAATAATAAAACACACACACACACACACATGGAAAATATACATTTTTCTTAATTATTTATTTGGTTTTCCTCATCCAATTATGGCACATGTTGTACGAAGAATAAGAACCTTCTAGAGGATTCTCCACCACCTTGCATGTAACTCCTCCCACTAAGTCTAATCAATTTGCATGAAGTCCAAAATTGGGAAAGAATCTCTTTTTTTAATTAAAATTATAGATAGTGGAATAGAGGGATTATTTCTTATAAATGTTATGCAAGTTTTCAAAAATGGGAGTTGTTTAATCCATAGAGAAATTCTTCTCTCAAGAAATTCTTTTTGTCATATTTCATTTTTGAAAATAACTAAGATTGCTTTGGAGGATTTCTTTCAAGTTTGAAGGATCAAGGAGGCTAATTGAAGGATTCATAGGGGATTTTACATCAATTGCAAGCATCCAGGTTCTTTTTTTCTTTTTTTTTTGAATCATGCATCTTGTTCTTGCTACGAATTAGGATTAGATAAATTTGCTTTTCTTGATAAGAATTAGATCAATTTGTTTTTCTTGATAAGAATTAAATCAATTTGTTTTCTTGATAAGAATTAGATCAATTCTTGTTGAAGAACTAGATTAGATCCATCTTTATTTCCTCCCTCTAATTTCATCTCTCTGATTTTTTTTGAATAGAAATCTGAATCTCATCCTTTAAATAGTTTTTCGTTGTGATTATTTTCCTCTGTGATATTCTCATTTGATTTCATTATCTGGTTATATAAATTCTCTGTGAAAATTAGTTGAAAGTAAGAATAGATTTCACTGTGATTAATTCCTCTTTGATTATTCTAAATTTCTCTCTGTAATTATTTAAATCTCTATGATTATTTAAATCTCTGTGAATATTTCCTCTATGGTTATTCTAAGCTCCTTTCCTGTGATTTTTTTTTAATCTCCCTGCGAGTTGAACAAAGACCTCATTGTGAATATCAGATGAACAAATCCTCCTATGAACACTGGAAATGAATCCTCGAAATAAACAATTTCCCTAAGAAGTCTGGAAATAAACTCCCTCCTTGTGATGGCTGGATAAAGCTCTCTCTCTCTCCCTTTGTAAATGATAAATACCTGTTTACTGTAGAATCAATCTAAAACAATTGTCTGGTCATCTATTTTATCCATGTTCTTGTTTTCACAGATAAATTCTCTTTTGTTTTTAAGTAATTGGGAATATGAAACCATATATATATATCAAATTTATATTAGAATGTATTAATGTTGCATTATAATTATATTAAGTTTATTTCAAATGTTAAAATATATTAATATTGCATTATAAATATATTAAATTTATTCAAAAGTTCAAATATTTTTATGTTGCAAGACACGGATTTCGAAATTTATTTATGTCGCACGGAGGTGTTCAGGGGCGGCGGTTATTGTAACCGCTGGAGGGGACAGTGGTACCCCCCACTGCCCATGTGGTCACTATCACAGCAGTGACCGTAGGGGAGTGGAGGGGCCCACAGTGTCCCCTCAACCCTGCAGGACTACGCATGCAGGACCGCAGGGGTGATGGGACCCCATGGTCCCCACCCCCCTATTTATTATTAAACATAAACAATTCGCCATTCTTTTTTGTTGTTATATTTATTTAGTTGTTTTTTTATATAAATGTATAAAATACAATTTAGAAATAAATGTATAAATTGCAAATTTGAAATCGTTAATTTTCTTTTCCTTAATATAAACTTTAAGTTATTAAATTAACTTAGAAAATTAATAAATATTGGGGATCATTGAAGAATGAATTCACGATTAACTTATCTATAATAAATACTTGTAAATTATATTATATCAAATGTTATAATTAGAATCATTCGATCTATTAAGATCCATTGGGCACTTAGTTGGCATTAAGAAAATAATTCACATTAATATGATTCGAATCAAATGCCTAGAATTAATCGCTATTTTTGGATTGTTTAATCATGCATGCAAATTACTTATTGATTTATTTCATTTATTGACGTTTTTATGCAAGTTGCACTATTCTTATAACATGCAAACATCTTATAGATTAATTACATTTATTGACGTTTTTTTTACACATGTAATTATAAATATGCAAGTTTCATGATGGTCATTGTTATGCAAAGTTATATTTCAAGTTTTGAGTAATAAATAATGTTAGTCATGGTTTTTATTCCATGCAATTCATCATGTAGTTATTTCAAGTAATTGAGCTTGCAATGTCTAAATTCATAATTAATTTTCAAGCATGATGTTTATCATAAGTTAGAAAATTAAATAAAGGAAGATGGAAACCAAAACCTAGTAGCATTCGGTATATACAGTGCCTCTGGGTCACGCTTACGGGTAATGTCGTCGTGTTGAACTACTGCACTTAACACCTAATAAAGCTACATTAACGACGTCTGTGGCATCGTCCCTATAAATCGTCAGGGAGTAATAAGGGGCACTTGGAAGTTAAAATCCAAGGGGCGGGTAATCCCCCTTGGATCGATAATTTAATAAGATAATTTTTAAATGATCTTTTCATCCGCTGAGTTAAACTATAGTAAACCCCTATAGGGATGTTGAGTGAAATTATTTTAATCTCGAAGAATTGTTGTCGATTGACAATTGGTCAAGGGTGACGCTTATGATAAGAATTAGGATCTAGTTGTTTTAGGCCACAAGCAATAGGCCATCTTGAGTCTTTGCTTAAGCGCTACCACCGTGGGTAGCAACCGTAGAGAAACTGTCTGGGACATTGACCCTAGAAAGGATTGTGTACCCACTAATCAGTTTACATCAAACCATAGGGTAGAAAATAGAACTACATACTTTACGCCTTGATCTCGTGCCAAAGCGGGTATGTAGGCAGTCTTGGGACGGAGTTGTCCCTCGTACTTAGGTGTTCGTGGGTGGGGTCTAGGCTTGGTATAGAAAGGTTGACTAATAATCCTATTTTGAAAGATAAGATAATTAAATTGGAAAAAGTAATTCAATGCATACTTGGAAGGAATCCCGTATGGATTCGCTTGACTTCCCGAGGCTTTAAGCCAAATTCCGAGGCGGAATTCAAGCTCGTATTATGTTATTAATTGCTCCTAAGGACGGCGACCTCGGTGCACTTCTGTTAAAAGAGTGTAGTACTTAGTGGTGAGTATTCAATGCATACTTGGAAGGAATCCCGTATGGATTCGCTTGACTTCCCAAGGCTTTAAGCCAAATTCCGAGGCGGAATTCAAGCTCATATTATGTTATTAATTGCTCCTAAGGACGGTGACCTCGGTGCACTTCTGTTAAAAGAGTGTAGTACTTAGTGAGTGACTCAGGACCCATATGGTCCCGATGAGTCTAAGTCTCTAGCCAAAGCACCTCCTATCCCGATTGGATAGATGCCTACCCCGTATGGGTAGATGCCTATCCCATATTGGATAGATGAAATCTTACATCCCGTATGGACAAATGCCTAACCCGTATGGTTAGATGCTCATCCCGGATGGATGAATGCCTAATCCAAATGGATGGATGCCTAGAGTATGCAATTGAATAAAACATAATGATTAATTAAACACACACAAAAAAAAAAAAAAAGAATACTCAATTTTGTTGAGTTAATTATGATGGGATATTACATATTTCATAGCTTATATATTTCATTTTATTCGCAAGAAATATTTACATGAGAAGATACGCCATTCCAGGCAATTTTTTTAATCATTCAAGAGCTGATAGAACACTTTTTAATAACAAGGAAGGCATAGAAAGGAAATGGGATTCATTGTTTCAAAATAAATCCTTAGTTTTTCTTCATTTTGGATAAACGGGGGGACATATATTATTACTTCTTCAAAAGCCAGCATACAAGCTGCTTGAATGGGATTTAATAGTGTTGTTAGCATAATAATATATTTTTAGTTTTAAATATTTTCTAAGAAGTATTAATCGAGTTAATTTGATATTGAGATAAAATAATAATTATAGATAATATTAATTTTTTAATGTAAGTATTTGTAGTATTTGAAATACAATTTTCTATTTTCATTTCTATGTATTGGTTCCTGATGACATTGACATCAGAACATATAATAAATAGGAATGTTGATACTTAAATGTAATTTGCACTAATATTGAATGTTAAAACAAAATTGGAATAAGAAGAATGTTGATAAATGTAAGTGCACTATTGTATGAATGGTTAAAAAAATAGGATCAACAGGCATGTTGATAAATACAACTGCACCATTGTATGAATGGTTAAGAAAAAGGTGATTTGGAAATGACTTTGGAGAAGATTGCATGGAGATGAATATTTCTTAGTGTTGATTTTTCATATTTCTTGAGAGCAATGTTGGATAGAGCATGAACTGGGTTATTGTTGATTTTGCATATTTCTTGAGAGCAATTATGAGAGATAGGGGTCTGAAAAAAGAGCTAGGTTGCAGTTGGATAGAGGTTGATAATAGGATTCATTCTTTGCTTGTTAGGGAAAAACCACATCCACAATCAGATACTAGATGACACTATCAAAAACTGCAATAGTAGAGAAATTAAATGTAGTAAGCAATCCAAATCAACTCACTTGTATTTGTTGCAGACCTCAAATTTGAATGACAAAAAAAATTTGAAATAACTTTAAAAAAATGGCGAGACTGAGGAGCACAATTACAAAAATGGGCATGCAAAATATTAAGCCACAAAAGAAGTGGCGAGAATAACTCAATTATGTTCGAGGATTCACGTACAGTTAAAGAATTGTAATTGTAGTTCAATTATATGTTTGTAAAAGTTTATTAAATATGGCAAGTCCATCATTTATTAAACTTTAATAATGAAGGCCTTATTAAAGAACTATAATACAGGAGTTGTAATCTTAAATTTACTAAAATTTTAAGGTAATTGATTCCGTGAATGTATAAAATAGTTTTCAGTTATATGTTTGCAAAAATTTAAAATGTATGACGAGTTCATTTATTTCTTATGTTAGTTTGTTTTTACCATTCTATAATAGTTACTGAATCAAATAAATCAACATACAAGAGTATTAGGTGAAAGTATATGCTAAATTAATTTAATGTGAAAGTATATGCTAAATTAATTTAATGTTTTGAACTTGTAATGAAAGGAGTGCTAAATATACTAAATACTATTTTAATGACCTAAAAATTTGTTTAAAGTGGATTCAGAAATCCAGTAATAAGATGCAAATGATTTGAGCCAATTAGATAGAAGAAAAATAATTTCTGTAATTTGCAAGAAAAAATTCATAGATATAATTGGTGGAAAACCAATAAAATAATAACAAGTTAATGAAAATTGTGTGCAACCGATTGCAATAGTACTAGCCTAACGACAAGTACTATAAGACAATGATAAAATACAAAATAAATGCAAGAATGGCAAGTTGAATTTACTAGGACCAAAAGAGATAACTTAAATTTTAGTGATTCATTGAGAGAAGAAACATGGTTAATATGATCATATTAATAAACATTAAGGCAGTGCTTGATGACTTCATTTATAGAGGATGCCAAGTGATTTGTTAAGGCAAAGACATAACCAATGAAGAGGTGCGATTTGGTTGTTAAACCAAAAGAAATCTATTTTGTTCTTTTAAAGAAAATGTTATATCTAAAAGGTGTGATTACTAGAAAAGAAGTAATTTGATTTGACTAGTTGAGATATAACCATTTGTTGTGAAAAGGCATGTCTTTTAGAAGGGAAATACATATCTTGGTAGATATATATATAGAGATTGAAAATGAAGTTGGAGTGGGGGTGTGAAGTGGGGTAGTGATGAATATAGTGGGAAAGTGAAGTGGTTGAGATTATCAAAAGGCAACGTTCATATTAGAACAATACAGGGTGCATATTTAAATAAAAGACTATGATCTTGAAAAGGATTACCTCCATTTATGAAAAGGCATAAAGAAGATATATGATCATTGAGAAAAGTGATTAGGAGTGTGTGTTGAATAAGAGAATAATATCATTGTTGCACCAACATTGATTTGGTGTAAAGAAGAATATTTGTGAGAGATCTAGATAAAGTGTGTTTCAGAAGTAGAAAAATATCTACAAGCAGAATAAAAAAGAAACATATAAAAAGAATTAAAGATAAATTAAAAGCATACTTGAGGTGGTGTATGGAGTGTAGTGTGAATCGATGGCGGAAAAATGTAGAAAGGCAAATCATTCAAGGAGAATAAATATGAATCAATGAAGAAAATAAAAAATGAAATACATGTGAGATATTAAAATCAAAAAAGAAGTGATCAAAAGGGTCCTATTGAGAACAACAATTTATCAATCAGGGGAAACACTTTCAGATTTGCAGGCATCACGAATTCTTTTGGTCATAATATATCTCCCATTGTCAAATCAAAGAAAGTTATCAAGATAAGTTCTATCCTCCGAACTATTCTTAGAATTTTAAGTTAAATATTAAAGGAAATGTATTTTGTTTTGGTAAAATTATATTTTATTTTATTTTTCCCAAAAAGAAGGGGTAAAAATTTTATTCAATCAATATCAAAGTACAAGCCAAAGCCAAAGGCCCACCAAAGCAAGACAACCACCAAAACAACCAACACGAACACTACATATACCTGTCCTCCACTAATAACCTCTCTAGAGTCCCCAAGTAATCAGAAGGTAACTCATCCCTTCCACTAATATCCCAGTCGTCCACATTCTCAGAGGCCCACTTCGCCAGACAATCGGCCACTCTGTTCCACTCTCTAGGGATATGACAAAAGGAGACAGAATCCAAGAAACTGCAAAGACTCAGAATCTGCCTGACCACAGAAGCCAATTGCCAACTAACATCCTCCAGCTTCTGGTTGTTCAGCATATCCACCACAATCTGAGAATCAGACTCACAAATGATCCTCCGCCAACCTAAAGAGTATCCACGCTCAACAGCTATCTTGATAGCAAGGGCCTCCATCAGATTATTAGAATGCTGCCCTTTGTAAATAGAGAAGACAAAAACAGCACCACCATCATTACCTCTACCAATACCCCCAACACCAGCATGACCAGGGTTCCCACGAGAAGAACCATCAGTGTTAATTTTTAAGACCCCCACCGGGGGAGGCGTCCACCTTCCATTGCGACTGACCTGTTTCCTGACATGGCGGGATCTTCTACCAGCAAGGCTTTCCCTGCTGCTATCCCCCAAGTTTAAATTTCGCAAAATAGCCAGATCACCAGGATCAGTATTAACCGACATATCACACTTAGCTGAAATAGTCTCCTGGAGCCTGCTAAGAATCTTCTTCCACAATTGAGAACTTCCCAAATTGGAGCCACAAAAAACTCGTCGGTTCCTCTCCAACCAAAGGTTCCAGAGAATGAGAGTAGGCCCAATAGACCAGGCCACCTGCAGGAAAGAAGTCTTTGTAGGAGGTCTGCCCAAACTTTCCCAAAAGTCAATCAAGGAGGTAGCATGAATACAACCATGTTGCCAAGCCTCCCACCATCTATGCCACGACTCTCTAGAGTAAGGGCAAAGAAAGAACAAGTGAGAGGTACACTCCTCATTGCAAGAACAAAGAAGGCAAATAGAAGGACCCTAAAAACCTCGCTTGCGAAGATTTTCCCAAGTGAGGCACTTCCTCTGAAGCAAGCAACCATAAGAAAAAATTGCATTTGGGCCATGAGAAGTTGTCCCAAACCTTCTTCCACCAGTGCACCTCAGCCGGACCATGTAAGTTCTTGTCAAGCCTAGCGTAGCCTTGAGCAACAGTGAATTTACCTTTTGGACTAGGACTCCAAGCCAGAACATCCCTCCCATTCAGAGAGCTGCAAAGTCTGTCCTTCAAAATTCTAGCAAGAACATCACGATCCTCATCAGAACCACCTAAGGGCCACTCCTGAGGATCCTTCCAGCAAGCCACCGTCGCCTGACCAGTACGCTTGACAGTTTTAAAATGCTCCACCTTAATCCAACCGGCATCAGAGAAAATATGGCAAAGAGGCTGAAGCTGAGGAAAACTAGAAAGAATGGGAGGGTGGCCATCCCAAGAGTCCTGCCAAAAAAGAGCCTCAGAGCCTCTATTACAGATCTAGAAGAGCCCCTCCTTAATCAGCTGAGCACCCTTCTTAAGAGTATCCCAAATACAAGAACCCTTGCCCAACAAATGAAGACGAGGCACATCAAGGCAATCAACACCAGGGAGATACTTGTGGGCCAGAATCTTAGCCCAATCCTGATCCTGATTGTTGCACCACCTCCAGTATAGCTTGGCCGCCAAGGCAGTGACAGCAAGAGCCATAGACCTAAGACCAAGGCCCCCAGCATGCTTCAGCCTGCAAACAGACTCCCACTTGACTAAGCTCCACTTCGAGGAAAGAAGGTTGCCAGACCAGAGAAATTGCCGAGACAGAGCATCAAATTCCCGCACAAAGGCTGACGGGGGAGCCTGCACACAACACCTATAGATGGGGAGAGACTGCACCACAGTCTTTAGAAGAACCATTCTCCCAGCAGAAGATAGCCACCTGTGAGTCCAATGACTAACCTTACTCCGAAATTTATCCAAAATTCCCTGCCAGTAATCTCTACGCTGGGCTCCCAAAGCCAAAGGGATCCCAAGGTACATCAAGGGGAGAGAACCAATCTGAAATCTTAAGATCCTAGCAATCCTGCTCTGAATACGTTGAGGAGTATTAAAGAAATAAATGGAAGACTTGTCATCATTAATACACTGACCTGAAGCCTTCAAATAGATGTCAAGAGCTCTTCTGAAGTTCACAGCCTCACTAATTCTAGCCAGGCCCATCAGCCCCGTATCATCCACAAACTGAAGATGAGAGTAGGAAGGAAGAGAGTTGCTCCAGCTCCAACCACGGATAAGACCCTGACTCACCTGAGATTTAATAAATCTTCCAAGACCCTCTGCCATAATAATGAATAAGTAAGGAGATAAAGGATCCCCCTGCCGGAGACCCCGAGAAGCACTAAACAGATCTGAAGGCTCCCCATTAATAAGAACCGAGAAAGAGGCAGAGGTAACACAACTAAGGACCCAATTCACCCACTCCTCAGCAAAGCCAAAAGCCAGGAGAGTTTTTTGTAAGAATTCCCAACTCACCCGGTCATAAGCTTTAGACATGTCAAGTTTAATAAACATAGCCTTCTCCCTAGAGTTAGCCATAGAATGAATAGCTTCCATGGCTATCACGATGCCATCCAAAATTTGTCTCCCTTAAAAAAAACCACCCTGCTCAGCAGAGATCAGAGAACCGAGGAGTGGTTTGAGTCGCTCAGCAATCAACTTGGTGATGATCTTGTAGACCACATTACATAACGCAATAGGCCTGAATTGCTCCAGTCGATTAGCTCCTTCCATCTTGGGTATAAGAGCCAGGAAGGTAGAATTCATGGACTTGAGCATCTGCTTGTTCCTATGTGATTCCTGAATCACCTCAAGGAGGTCAAACTTTATAATTTCCCAAAACTCCTGGAAGAACTCAATCGGAAACCCATCCGGACCAGGAGCCTTGCCTTTTTTCATATTAAACACCACTTTCTCCAATTCAGGTAACAAGATAGGACATAAGAGAACCCCATTCATCTCAGCAGAGACCAGTTGGGGAATACAATCCAAAATGGCCCCCTCCTCAGCCCTAGCAGCAATATCCTCCCTAGAAAAAAGGTTAGAAAAATAATTGACAGCTTCCCTAGAAATATCAGCGCTGGAGGAAAGCTGAGCCCCATCATGAGAAACAAGAGAGGAGATAGAGTTTCCCTGCCTCCGAGCCTTAACTGAATTATGGAAGAAAGCGGTGTTCCTATCTCCCTCCTGAAGCCAATCAATGCGAGATTTCTGCTTCCAGAAGATCTCCTCCCGAAGCTCCCACTCTTCTAATCCCTTTAGAGCCAAGGACTCAGCAATGCTAAGGTCTGAGGTCAACCCCTGGTCACGAATCTGACGAGTGATGGAATCCAACTTGGACTGGGCAACCAACTTCTGAGCTTGTAGGTTCCCAAAACACTGTTTATTCCATCTCTTAAGCCTACACTTCACATGTTGAAGCCTCTTAGTGAAAACAAACATGGCCGTCGCATGGGTAGGCCTCCCCTCCTGCCACCAATCCAACATAAGATCATGCAAAGATTGATCTCTTAACCACATCAACTGAAATTTGAAAGAGGGATTTTTGGTGATTCCATAAACGGTGACAGAGAGCTTGATAGGCCAGTGATCAGAGCCCCTCTAGTCAAGAATTTCAGAACTTGTGATCAACCTACTATTCAACCAATAGCAGGAGACAAGAAATCTATCAAGCCTCTCTGAGATAGCCTCACCACCACATCTCCTATTATTCCATGTAAATACACCATTGGTTGGCTTCACATCAATGAGATTCAGGGAGCCAATCATATTCCTGAGCAAATTTGCAGAAGGGTCCAGCCTGGCTAATCCACCACGTTTTTCATCCAAGCAGGTAACAGCATTAAAATCACCAGCCATAATCCATGGGAGGAACGGATCCAAGGCCCGAATGAATTGAATGTGAGCCCATAGACTGGACTTACTTGCCAGATTAGTAGGAGCATAGATATTGGATAAAAGACACCTTTCTCCAGTCGCAAAATAAGAGGCAACCAAAGAAATAGAAGAGCGACTAGACATCCACCATAAGGGGGAAACTCTCCTCGGGTTCCAGAAACAAGCCACCCCCCCAGCACTATTCAAAGCACCCACCCCCTGCCAATTGCCTTGGGGCCAGATACGCGGAGCACAGCTCGCCAAATTGTCAACTGAAAGCTTGGTTTCCTGAATGAAGACCACATCTGGTGATTGAGATTCAATTAATCTACGAACAGCCTTTTGTCTAGGGATGTTGTTCAACCCCCTTACATTCCATGATAAAACAATCATTTATGGGGATGGGAGAAATGAGAATCAATGGGTTTCACTGACCCCGACTCAACCAAAGTATCACCCATGATCTTAACCTTCTCTTGATCAGTCTTCCTTCCACTCTTTGACGGTTTATCAAGAGGCCCCTTCTTAAAGGATTTCTGCTGTAGGCCTAAAATAGAAGGAGCTTTGTTACCCTTTACAGATTCTGAAGCCCCCTTAGGAGCAGGGGGATCAGGAACCACCACAACAGAGCCCAACAGAGTCTGAGACCCCTGGAGAACCCTGAAATCCTGAGCTTGAGAAGACAAAGCCACAGCCATCTGATCCACTTGATGGACCTCTGAAGATAAAATTTGATCCTCTTTCTTTTCATTCTCATCCTGAACTTCATGCAGACCCTTATCTCCAGAAGAGATCTCAACTGGAATGCATTCCTCTTGTGTCAATTTATCAAGAACTTCAAACTTGTTAAAAGTATCTTCATTCTATCTATCCAGCCAGGATCTCTTTTTTCCTTTGCCTTTATTACGGGGCTTAACCGGAATAAAACCCTCCTTATCCATAGGTTCATTAGACATCGGGGCCTTTCCCTTGTCCCCCCTAGGAGGTTCAGGGGTAGCCCGGGGAGAGGATTTAAATCTGGGACATTTGCGGTGCAAATGACCGTATTCATGACAAATTCTGCATCTAAAGGGTAGGGTCTCATAATCCAGCTGTTGGATCCAAGAAGAAGATCCCATGCAAATTTCCATAGAATCTGGTAATGGATTATTTAAATCTACTTCTACACAAATGCAAGCAAAAGAAATTATCTTACGATCTTGGGTTTGTGAAGCCGATCCCACAGGTTTGCCAAGAAGCAGAGATATTGAGTGAAGGATATCTTCCCTCCAGAACTCCAGAGGAAGCCTCGGCAGCCGAATCCACACAGGAACCCAGGAGGGGATCTCTTTGGCAGAGTTGAAGCCCATGTGCTAAGGCTTAATGAAGAGCCCAACTTGGTTAAAGAAATATGGGCCCCCTTCAAAAGCCCTATTCCTATCCATAAGATTTGAAAAGATAACCAGAAAGTAATTATTAGCAGCCAAAATAATCTCCATATCCCCTTCAGGGTTCCAAACCCGACGGGCCCAAGATTCCAACACAGGCAGAGTAAGACAAAGGCCCAAAAATTTGCAAATAAGGGCATGATTACACCAATAATCAACATCCTCCGAAACTTGCTCAGGTTGAATAATCAGAATTGGACGATCCTCAGATCTCTCAAGACATCCATTTACTTTCTTCAAACGAAACACCCCTGTTGAAGAGGGTATTCCATCCCCAGATTGTGGTTTACCCAACTACTCCTTTACATTGGCATGCATTGACGAAGACGGCTCAACCATCTCCAAATCTCCGGATGAAACCTGAGCCATAAAACCATCCCGATTCTCCATAGACCGAGGGCACAGCCACACCAAGAAAGATAGAGCCAAGGCCAAAGACCCTCAGGCTCAGGACACAACACTCCTCCCACAGTGAGAACCACCACGCGCAGCCAGAAGACGCAGGAACAAAACCTGCCCACAAGCCAGGCAATGGTCGCCTACCCAAACGACCTACGCACCCCTGAATAAAGCAAACCCACCCCCCTTTGAGATCGCGCCAGAAAACTGCCCACCGAGCATAGAGAATGAACAGCCAGGAGAGCTAGGGCACGCGGGCCCTAGCTCGCACCAGAACGCCGCAGAGAGACATCCGATCGAAAAAAAAAAATTCCTAGAGTAATATTATCATTTTTCTTGGTAAAATTATCATTATTTTAATATATATATATATTATGGGTATATATATATATATTATGGGTAAAAGGTCGAAGCTAGAGAAATTTTATTAATAAAAAATAGTAATTACAACTCCATTCAGTGTGGGCACCGGTAAGAAAGAATGGAGGGAAGAAAACCTCCGGTCTAGCCCAGATCCATTAATGGATCAGAAAACTAATGCTACAGATAGCTGATAATAAAATACAAGATACATGAATCCCTAGATAATTCACATCCAGGTTAATCTATTTGAAAGAAAAAATCATCCAAGATTTCCTATGCGTTGAAATTCGATCCTTCCCTGATAATGATGTCTTCGATAATGATGCCCAAAAATAGCTCAATCTCGAATTCTTTTACTCTTATCTTGCAAGATTTGAAATAAACCATTCCTCAAATCTACAAAGGACCTTCTCACACCTTACAGCCAAGATTGATGTTAGAATGTTTAAAGCATTATGTATCCTAAATAAAATTGACAACAGCTTGAAACATAACTTCTTATTTGATTATTAATGTCAAACATCCCTCATGGGGTATGGCACCCTTAATCTTGTCGTGACCATACCTGCAAGAAAATTTCAGACCTGCCCTCCAGCAGATCAATTCAAGAAATGTTAACCTAAAAATAAACCCTCGTCCATGATGCCAAGCCTATACCAATACGGCAGCTACAGCCATAGAGCTTTTAGAATTGAAAAGAACTGAAGAATAACTTCAAATCCAAAACACTGCCTGCATCATAATATAGAAATACTATAGAACTATTCTGGGAGATGGGGAATCTTTCGTTGAAAGGATCTAAAATTCACCTCAATCCTTATAGAGAAACCAATGAATTTGAAAAACAAAGACCAAAACCTTTCAAGAAGACATAATCAGACCATTTCTTCCAAACAGTCTACTAATTTAAAAAACTAAAGAGAGATTTCAAAATGATGACCTCCTTAAGAAAAAAGACAAGCACCGAGAGCAGAAAAGGAGACAAGGGGAGATATCCCATTCCAAAAGAGAATTAACAGAGAGAAACCATCTCATACTTCACAGATCTCCTTAAGAAAAATGAAACCAGAAGCAATCATCCTCCCCAATTCAGACAACCTATCTTTCCAGAAGAAAATAACATCTATGCTTATGAATAAAAAGCATGCCAATAGATATACGCACACAAGCAAACATATATATATATATATATATATATATATATATATATATATATATATATATATATATATGTATGTATGTATGTATGTATGTATGTATGTATGTATGTATGTATGTATGTATGTATGTATGTATGTATGTATGTATGTATGTATGTATGTATGTATGTATGTATGTATGTATAGTGTAGACACCTAAAAATGTCTCATTGATCATGTACTAATTATTCGTCTAATATATTAAATAATTATTTAATTATTTAAATAAGTTAATTAATATTATTCTTCTAATTTCATATTTCCTCATCATCTTACTAATTATCTCTATTTCTATCTATTGTCATTTAATCATTTTATAATGTTAATTAAATATTTATTATTTAATTAATTATGACTATTAATCCACAATTTAAATAATCTTTATTATTTAAATAAATTCAATTTCAATTTCTATCTCTAATCAATTAATCATTCAACCCTTTTCTAAATATTAATTAAGTATTTATTATTTAATTAATTGTGATTTAATCCTTTAATTTAAATAATCTTTATTATTTAATTAAAATCCATTTCTAAATAATTAAATGGTTTCTTTAAATTATTTAATTAACTAATTAATTCTTCAAATTCTTCCAAATCCCCAAATTCTAATTTCATTTAATTTCATTAATTCTTCAAATAATTCTAATTCTAATTCTAATTCTTCTAATTTCATTAATTTCTAATTTCTTCCAAATTCAAATACATGTGCATGATTTCAAAAATCAAATTGAAAATCAAGTCACAATGCAAGTACATGCTAAATTAATTAATTAAATCAATTAATTAATTAAATCGTTATCTTTCCAATTCCTATTTCTATCTTCCACTTTGCTTTCTTCCAAAAAGCATTCAAAAAGCTTTCAATCACTTAACCGTTCCATCAAAATTAATTAATTCAATTATCTCTCCAATCTCTATTTCCATCTTTTAGTTAGCTTTTCCTAAATAAAGCTCTCAAAAATCTTTCAATCAGTTAACTATTTCCTCCTCTTTATTTCCTCCAATCACCCTTTTTTAATCCTCAGTCGTCTTTTTCTCAATCAGTTGACTCAATTAATCTATTCAATCTATTTTGTTTCACCTCCAAATCAGTAGTTCAACTATCAATTAGCATGTGATCTCACCTAATTTCCACCTCTTGATCAATCTATTCCACCTTTCAATCAATTCTCTCCAATTATCTATAAATTGAGCATTCAATCTCCATTTTCAATCCTCTCTGACTCCTCAATCCTAGACAACTACTCTAAATCATGAACTTTGAATCTTTGTGTCAATTGTAGGTTGTCAGCGCAATATCTGAGAGCCATCATACCACAACGAAGAGAAGAACAATGGAAGCTATATGCAGTCATGGAATAGGGTGTTTTTATTGATAGATTTTGCATTCCTCTTGTTTGATTGTATTATTTCATTGGTTTGTTTAGGATTCTTTGATTAGATAGGGATTCATGATTTCCCTCTTTTTCTAATTGATTTTTGAAAGATGAATTTTAAGTATGACATTTTGGTGAACCCGATGTGAACAACAACTAATTAACCTTTCTCTATTTTCTATGTGATTTTTGCAAATCGTACGGATTTTTTCATTTTTTGCAGGTTTTGTACGGATTCCAAAGTGGATTTCATCATTACGCAATCATGTTTGCATCATCACGTAATCGCATAGACAGGGTTATGCAATCGAACAAACAGGGTCACGCATTTGTGCAGAACCCATCACGCAAAATCCCTTACAGGATCACGCAATCGCTCTGTTAGGATCACGCATTCGTTAGAAATATTGTTGTTCTATTTATTTTGTGCTTTTGTATTTTCTGCTCTCTGTTCTATACAATTTTGCATGAAATTGGGTACATCTGAATACGGTTTATTTTTGTTGCATGCTTGATTATGACATTTTATGGCACATAAGGTACAATTCAGAATTCCAAGTGCCAAGAGGACGAAGGAACAAAGAAGACAAGCTAGACATTATAAGCAAATCCTCAAAGCAGAAAAGAAGATACAAGATCTAGAGGACCAACGAGCCATCGACAAATATAATAGCCTAATTCTCTCATATAGGGTGAAATATGACTTGATTAATATAGAATGGGTGATGAGAATCTTGCTAGAGCATCACAATCTATTTTACAAGTTCTAGACTAAAATTAGCTTTATTTTTTGTTTGGTTTGTATGTGTATCACACAGTCACTTTGGTAGTATCACGCAATCACTCTATTAGGATCATGTAATCGCTCTGACAGAATTATGCAATCACCTATACAGGATCACACAATCGCTCAAGTATCATCACGTATTCATTTTTGTCATAGTTTATTTCTCTGTTTTCTGTGGATTTTATTGGGTTACTGATTATTTGTTTGCAACATATGGCGAATTTACAGAAAGGATCAAATTATTATTAAATCATAAAAACTCATTCTCTCACACTTCATTTTTGGGCTTAAAATTAACAATGGTTTAAAATGGACATGCATGTATTACACTTCAGTTTTGGGCTTAAAATTAATAATGGTTAAAATGGACATGCATGTATAACACTTCAGTTTTGGGCTTAAAATTAACAATGGTTAAAATGGACATGCATGCATTCACATTTCAGTTTGGTGTTTAAAATTGGCATGCACATGTGTATCTAACACCTAAATTTGGGCTTTTTAAATAAACGTGAATCGGGTTGCTCATAGATTAAATCATATTTCATTTCTTTAATGGAAAGAATCTTTTATCATGTTTGGGGTGGATCTACTATTTCATTAACTACCTTGCCACCCGCCTTCGAGGTCTTGGGAGAAAGGGAGAAGGTGACAACAATGTCCAATTTTATTTTATTTTTGTACTGAGGGGTATCTTTGACTGGGGATTTCATCACCCTATAGAGGTACTTTGAATTGGGATGCGTTGGGGATATCATCTCTCCCAGCGTACTCTCGAGTGGATTTTTTGAGCCATTATATAAATATACTGTTGTTGCATATGCCCAAAATGTATCTACAATGGATACACATTTAATTGTTATTGAACCAAATGAACGAACGAATTAATGACCTAAAACTTAAAACATAAGAATATCATTTTAATGACCAAAACAATTACCTTAAAAAACTCATGTAGAAAGTGGATCCGGGAAATCCGGTAATAAGATGCAAATGATTTGAGCCCATTAGATAGAAGAAAAATAATTTATGTAATTTACAAACTTAAAAATCAAGCATCTTAACTATTGAAAATTTAAAAACAAACATGGAAAGAAAAAATTCATAGATATAATTGGTGGAAAACCAATTGAATAATAACAAGTTAATGAAAATTGGGTGCAATCGATTGCAATAGTACTAGCCTAACGACAAGTACTAACAAGGGAATGATAAAATAGAAAAGAAATGCAATAGGTTAGTGACTTGTTTAATTAAAGAATGGCAAGTTGAATTTACTAGGAGAAAAAGAGATAACTTAAATTTTAGTGATTCATTGAGAGAAGAAACATGGTTAATATGATCATATTAATAAACATTAAGGCAGTGTTTGATGACTTCATTTGTAAAGGATGCTAGCTGAATTGTTAAGGCAAAGACATAACAACTGAAGAGGTGCGATTTGGTTGTTAAACCAAAAGAAATGTATTGTGTTCTTTTAAAGAAAATATTATATCCAAAAGGTGTGATTATTAGAAAAGAAGTAATTTGTTTTGAAGAAGTGTGACTGATTGGGATATAACCATTTGTTATGAAAAGGCATGTCTTTTAGAAGGGAAATACATATCTTGGTAGATATATATAGAGATTGAAAATGAAGTTGGATTGGGGGTGTGAAGTGGGGTAGTGATGAATATAGTGGGAAAGTGAAGTGCTTGAGATTATCAAAAGGCAACGTTCATATTAGAACAACACAGGGTGCATATTTAAATAAAAGAGTATGAGCTTGAAAAGAATTACCTCCATTCATGAAAAGGCATAAAGAAGATATATGATTGTTGAGAAAAGTGATTAGGAGTGTGTTTTGAAAAAGAGAATAATATCATTGTTACACCAACATTAATTTGGTGTAAAGAAGAATATTTGTGAGAGATAGATAAAGTGTGTTTCAGAAGTAGAAAAAGATCTACAAGCATAATAAAAAAGAAACATATAAGAAGAATTAAAGATAAATTATAAGCATACTTGAGGTGGTGTATGGAGTGTAGTGTGAATCGGTAGTGGAAAAACATAGAAAGACAAATCATTCAAGGAGAATAAATATGAATCAATAAAGAAAATAAAAAAATGAAATACATGCGAGATATTAAAATAAATAAAGAAGTGATCAAAAGGATCCTATCCAAAACAACAATTTATCATCTTGTGTGAGGAATCATATTCAAATTAGGGGCAACACTTTCAGATTTACAAGCATCATGGATTCTTTTGGTCATAATATATCTCCCATTGTCAAATCAAAGAAAGTTATCAAGATAAGTTCAAACCTCCAAACTATTCTTAGAAGTTTAAGTTAAATGTTAAAGGAAATATATTCTATTTTGGTAAAATTATATATATATTTGATCGGTAAAAGGTCAAAGCCAGAGAAATTTTATTAATTAAAAATAGTAATTACAACTTCATTCGGTGTGGGCACCAGTAGGAAAGAATAGAGGAAAGAAAACCTCTGGTCTAGCCCAGATCCATTAATGGATCAGAAAACTAATGCTACAGATAGCTGATAATAAAGTACAAGATACATGAATCCCTGGATAATTCACATCCAGGTTAATCTAGTTGAAAGAAAAAATTGTTCAAGATTTCCTATGCGCTAAAATTCGACCCTTCCCTGATAATGATGTCTTCGATAATGATGCCCAAAAACAACTCAATCCTTAATTATTTTACTCTTATCTTGCAAGATTTGAAACAAACCATTCCTCATATCTACAAAGGACCTTATCACACCTTACAGCCAAGATAGATGTTAGAATGTTTAAAGCATTACATATCCTAAATAAAATTGACAACAGCTTGAAACATAACTTCTTATTTGATTGTTAATGTCAAACTTCCCTCATAGGGTATGTCACCCTTAATCTTGTCATGACCATACCTGCAAGAAACTTCCAGACCCGCCCTCTAGCAGATCACTTCAAGAAATATTAGCCAAAAAATAAACCCTCGTCCATGATGCCAAGCCTATACCAATATAGCAGCTACAGCCATAGAGCTTTTAGAATTGAAAAGAACTAAAGAATGACTTCAAATCCAAAACATTGTCTGCATCATAATATAGAAATACCATTGCACTATTCTCGGAGATGGGGAATCTTTCATTGAAAAGATCTAAAATTCATCTCACTCCTTACAGAGAAACCAATAAATTTGAAAAACAAAGACCAAAACCTTTCAAGAAGACATAATCAGACCATTTCTTCCAGACAGTCCGCTAATTTAAAACACTAAAGAGAGATTTCAAAGTGATGACCTCCTTAAAAATATAGACAAGCACCGAGAGCATGAAAGGAGACAAGGGGAGATATCCCATTCCAAAAGAGAATTAACAGAGAGAAACCATCCCATACTTCACAGATCTCCTTCAGAAAAATGAAACCAGAAGTGATCATCCTCCCCAATTCAAACAACCTATCTTTCCAGAAGAAAATAACATCTATGCTTATGAATAAAAAACCTGCCAATAGATATACGCATACAAGCAGATGTATGTATGTATATATGTATGTATGTATGCATATACATGTTGTAGACACCTAAAAATGTCTCATTGAGCATGTACTAATTATTTGTCTAATTGATTAAATAATTTTTTAATTATTTAATTAATTTAATTAATATTATTCTTCTAATTTCATCTTTCCTCATCATCTTACTAATTATCTCTATTTCTATCTATTGTCATTTAATCATTTTCTAATGTTAGTTAAATATTTATTATTTAATTAATTATGAGTATTAATCCCCAATTTAAATCATCTTTATTATTTAAATAAATTCATTTTTAATTTCTATCTCTAATCAATTAATTCTACCCTTTTCTAAATATTAATTAAATATCGATCTACGACAGCAAATTTAAATATTATTCTAAATGGGATATGGAGATGGAGCAAATATGGAAGCTTAAACAAAGCAGTAGCCACATCTAAGGAGTAAAATCAGTAGAGTGAAAAAAGGTCAAGTGGAAGCCTCCCCCTATCGGATGGAAAAAAATGAACTTTGACGGAGCTAGTAAGGGAAATCCAAGATTATCTGGTTATGGCGCGGTCGTCAGAGATGAGGAGGGCAATTTAGTTGGGGCAGTATGTGGTCAAGTGGGATTTGTTACTAATAATATTGCGGAAATCACTGCTTTAGAGGAAGGGTTGAAATGGGAAAAAGCTAATGGAGTTACGAAGGTGGTGATAGAAGGGGATTCAAAAGTCATTCTTAGCGGGATAATCAAAAATTATTTCACGAATTGGCGGTTAAATGCTTGGATTCCAAGAATATATTGTCATTTACAAAAATTTATGGACTACCATATTCAACATACTTTTCGCGAAGGTAATCAAGTGGCAGACCTCCTCGCTAACCACGGGATTGCTAAGACTTTGCCAGCATTCTTGTCGCCTACAAATGCAGGGAACAGAGATCTTCGGCAAAGATTGTATGAGGGCATAGCTCATATTCCAAAGTCGGGGATAGGATGAAATCTATTGCTTTTTTGTTCTTAGGATAAGAGGGGTACGCTCTTATCAGCTTTTTTCACACGGACTTGACAGAAGCATCGATGGTAGTCCTAATCTGGTTTTGAAATCTCGTGAGAGGAAGGAGAAGGGAGTGGAAAGGGATTGGTGGGTTCTAGAATCTTAAGGTCTTTTTATAGAAAAGCTAAGATAGAGCGGAGTGTGCTTTTCTAAATAGGCAATATGGTGCATAGGTTCGATTTAAGCTGCATCTGCTGTGAGGAGTCTCTGGAAGCCCAATGTGAATGTCTCTTTGATATAGACATCGAAGGCCAAAATGCCATTCAGGGTTTGCTTGACGACGCTTTTAGTGAGGAGAGGCACTGGTGTGATGGCTACATTTATGAGATTATATTATGCCTTTGAAGGAAGCTTGCATGGAGATATTGGTGGGATTTGTGAGGGAAGAAGATGTGGAAGCCATGGGGGGAGCGATGTTGGAGGTGGATGAGGAGTGGGCCAGCATATTAGGCCCTTATTTCAACCCTGCAGTCATCCTTTCAGACACAGAGTGTTCGGACCTACAGAATGAAATACAGCTTGTTGCAGAAGCTCTCAGACTAAGGAAGGTCAAGTTTATGGCTGAAGCATGGGAGGTCTTCAGGGTTGGGGTCACGAATGCAGATATGGGCCCATTTAGGAGGATGATGTTGAAAGAAGACGGATGGCTATCAGAAGGGAGTATTGACAAGGTGGTGACCATAGGCATGAGAGTGGCCACCATTTTAAGGCTTATGTAATCTGTTATATCTAGTTTGTTTTGGACCGCTCAATCAATTACTATATGTAAACTTTCTTTTTTGATAAATATAGGGCGCTATCCCCACCTTGATAGCACTTGATGAAAATATATATATATATATTAATTAAATATTCATTATTTAATTAATTGTGATTTAATCCTTTAATTTAAATAATCTGTATTATTTAATTAAAGTCCATTTCTAAATAATTAAATAGTTTCTTTAAATTATTTAATTAACTAATTAATTCTTCAAATTCTTCCAAATCCCAAAATTATAATTTCATTAATTCTTCAAATAATTCAAATTCAAATTCTATTATTCTAATTTCATTAATTTTTAATTTCTTCCAAATTCAAATACATGTGCATGATTTCAAAAATCAAATTGAAAATCAAAGTCTAGTTCTAAATATATTCAAATACTAAATTCAATTTAAAATAAATTCAATTATTTGAATAAATCTCATGCAAAGATTAAATTGAAAATCAAAGTCAAACTACAAGCACATGCTAAATTAATTAATTCAATCAATTAATTAATTAAATCATTATCTTTCCAATTCCTATTTCTATCTTCCACTTTGCTTTGTTCCAAAAAGCGTTCACAAAGATTTCAATCACTTAACTATTCCATCTAAATTAATTAATTCAATTATCTCTCTAATCTCTATTTCCATCTTTTAGTTAGCTTTTCCTAAATAAAGCTCTCAAAAATCTTTCAATCGGTTAACTATTTCCTCCTCTTTATTTCCTCCAATCGCCCTTTTTTAATCCTCAGTCAGCATTTTCTAAATCAGTTGACTCAATTAATTTATTCATTCTATTATGTTTCACCTCCAAATCAGCAGTTCAACTATCAATCAGCATGTGAGCTCACCTAAGTTCCACCTTTTGATCAATTTGTTCCACCTTTCAATCAATTCTCTCCAATTATCTATAAATTGAGCATTCAATCTCCATTTTCAATCCTCTCTGACTCCTCCTCAATCCTGGACAATTACTCTAAATCATGAACTTTGAATCTTTGTGTCAATTATAGGTTACTAGCGCAATATCTGAGAGTCATCATACCACAAAGAAGAGAAGAACAATGGAAGCTATATGCAGTCATGGAATAGGGAGTTTTTATTGATAGATTTTGCATTCCTATTGTTTGATTGTATTATTTCATTGGTTTTTTTAGGATTCTTTGATTAGATAGGGATTCATGATTTCCCTCTGTTTCTAATTGATTTTTGATAGATGAATTTTAAGTACGACATTTTGGTGAACCCGATGTGAACAACAGCTAATTAACCTTCTCCTTTTTCTATGAGATTTTTGTAGATTGTACAGATTTTTAATTTTTTGTAGGTATTGTACGGATTTCAAAGCGGGTTTCATCATTACGCAATCGTGTTTGCATCATCATGCAATCGCATAGACAGGGTTACACAATCAAACAGACAAGGTCACGCATTCGTGTGGAACCCATCATGCAAAATCCCTTACTGGATCACACAATCGCTCTGTTAGGATCACATATTTGTTAGAAATATTATTGTTCTGTTTATTTTGTGCATTTGTATTTTCTGCTCCTTGTTCTGTACAATTCTGCATGAAATTGGGTAAATCTAAATATGCTTTATTTTTATTGCATGCTTGATTATGACATTTTATGGCATGTAAGGTACAATTCAGAATTTCAGGTGCCAAGAGGATGAAGGAGAAAGGAAGACAAGCTAGACGCTATCAGCAAATCCTCAAAGCAGAAAAGAAGATACAAGATCTAGAGGACCAACCAGCCATCGACAGATACAATAGCCTAATTCTCTCATATAGGGTGAAATATGAGTTGATTAATATAGAATGGGTGATGAGAGATCTTGCTAGAGCATCACAATCTATTTTGCAAGTTCCAGACCAGAATTAGCTTTATTTTTATTTTATTTTGTTTGGCCTGTTTGTGTATCATGCAATCGCTCTGTTAGTATCATGGAATCACTCTATTAGGATCATGCAATTGCTCTATCATAATTACACAATCGCTCTGATAGAATTCCGCAATCACCTATATAGGATCATGCAATCACTCAAGTATCGTCACGCATTCATTTTTGTCATAGTTTATTTCTTTGTTTTCTATGGATTCTATTGGGTTACTAATTATCTATTTACAACATTTGGTGAATTTACAAAAAGGATCAGATTATTATTGAATCATAAACACTCATGCTCTCACACTTCATTTTTAAGCTTAAAATTAACAATGGTTTAAAATGGACATGCATGTATCACACTTCAAGTTTGGGCTTAAAATTAATAATGGTTAAAATGGACATGCATGTATAACACTTTAGTTTTGGGCTTAAAATTAACAATGGTTAAAATGGACATGCATGCATTCACATTTCAGTTTGGTGTTTAAAATTGACATGCACGTGCGTATCTAACACCTAAATTTGGGCTTTTAAAATAAACGTGAATTAGGTTGCTCATAGATTAACTCATATATCATTTCTTGAAGGGAAATAATCTTTTATCATGTTTGGGGTGGATCTACTATTGCATAAACTATCTTTCCACCCGCCTTCGAGGTCTTGGGAGAAAGGGAGAAGGTGACAACAATGCTTAGTTTTATTTTACTTTTAGTAGTGAGGGGTATCTTTGACTGGGGAGTTCATCACCCCACAGAGGTACTTCGAATTGGGATGCATTGGGGATATCAACTCTCTCAACGTACTCTCGAGCGGGTTTTTCAAGCCGCTATATAAATATACTGGTCAGGCAGCTAGAGTGTTGAGTGAATTCGATGTATGTGGGGGCCTTCCCTGCACCGATAAGCTTAACTAAAGTCTTAAGTGTCTTTCTCTGAGAATCCATTGTTGGATCGAGATGCCTCAAAACTTACAATAAGAACCAACTTAGTAGCCCAAATCCTAAATTCAGTGATTTTGGGAGTGTGGATCGTACCCCATAGATACCCTTCATGTACCTTGCATTATGATACAAAAATCCCTCGGTGATAAGGTCTTCGTACCTTCAGGGGAAGAGAGACTGGCATACCCAAGAAGTGTGTGTCGTGGAGTGGAGCTAGTGCTGCCAGACTCTCTAGTTGTTCATCTTGTTTCGATATTTCGTAAGGGCCTCATTGAATGGTGTCCACTTTCTAGCCTAAGATTTTATTTTGTGCTTTTATATGTATCATTGTACCAGACCAATATTGAGTTATTATTTGGGCTATTTCAGGCCCTATCTTACGTAACTCTGAATTCTTAGAGTTGGTCAAAACATAGTCTAGTCAGCTATACATGTCGTCAAACAACTGTTCTCAGACTTCAAAAATAACAAACTTGTCCTACACATAGAATTACTTGAAATAAAGCCCATCTTGAAATGTTAGATAGTCCTACAAACTCAAAAATCTTACATACTTGTGACCATAGGCAGTCCTTATCATCATCCTCATATACGTCCTTAGAATTTGCATAAGTCCTTGCATAGTCCTCATTTACGTCTTTATTATCATCCTTAGAAGTTGCATAAGTCCTTGCATATTCCTCATTTACATCCTTATTATCGTCCTTAGAACTTGCATAAGTCCTTGCATAGTCCTCATTTACGTCATTATCATCATCCTCATATATGTCCTTAGAATTTGCATAAGTCCTTGCATAGTCCTCATTTAGGTCTTTATTATTGTCCTTAGAACTTGCATAAGTCTTGGCATAGTTCTCATTTACGTCCTTATTATCATCCTTATAACTTTCATAAGTCCTTGCATAGTCCTCATTTACGTCTTTATTATCGTCCTCATTATAGTCCTCATTTATGTCATTATTATCGTCCTCATTTACGTCCTTAGAATTTGCATATGCCCTTGCATCATCCTTATTATCATCCTCATTTATGTCATTAGAATTTTCATAAGTATTTGCATAAGTCCTTGCATCGTGCTCATAGAGTTCCCATATACATCGTCATAATCTTCACATAAGTCTTTATTTGTGTCCCATTGACCTCCTAGTTCATTTTAGTGTTGTTATAATCTTCATTTTAGTCCTTCTCTAAACTTCATATACGTTAGTCTTAGTCTGTCGTCATTTGCATAATCATCCTAGAAAGTCATACCCCAAACGTCCAAATCACAATCAAAGGATCAATCAAACTCAACCTCAACTCAAACAAGTTTGTCAAGTTCAACAAATCAAACATTGTCACATTCAGAGAAATGGAGAAAGCATCTTACATGTTGTGATCCTAGGTCCAAACCAATCAAGAAAACATCATGGATTGGCATTATACATTTCATAGGGAGGTGGAGAATTCATTCCTTCCATTCCTATTCCATCGCCATCCATAGAAACCTTAGCTCAATAGATCAAGACTTTCAAAAAACAAATGATAGACATGACTAGTCTTAACAACCATAGGGGTTGGTTAGAAAAAATGATGAGAGAAGTGATGACCATGAGGTAATCAGTATCAGGCCAACCTTCTTCTTCTTGTGAGACCATTCAAACATGCTAACCTTCATTCTTCAACAAAATCATTCCTACCTCAGTTCAACCAACATTAGAATCATGTAAACCTTCTTTTTCTTTCAACCCACTATATCAATCATACCAATCACATCAACCCAACATTCAAAGTAAATCAAACCCCATTTAACCAAAGTCCAAATCAAAATTCACATCAACCCAACATTAACACCCCTTTCAACCAAAATCAAACCCCATTCAACCAAAATCCAAATCAAAATTCATACCAACCCAACATTAAAACCCCTTTCAACCAAAATTAAACCCCATTCAACCAAAGTGCAAATCAAAATTCACACCAACCCAACATTCAAAGTACCTCTTTCAACCAAAATCAAACCCCATTCAACCAAATTCCAAATCAAAATTCACACCAACCCAACATTCAAACCCCTTTCAACCAAAATCAAACCCCATTCAACCAAAGTCCAAATCAAAATTCACACCAACCCAATATTCAAACCCCTTTCAACCAAAATCAAACCCTATTCAACCAAAGTCCAAAACAAAATTCACACCAACCCAACATTCAAACCTCTTTCAACCAAAATCAAACCCCTTTCAACCAAAGTCCAAACCAAAATTCATTCAACCAAAATCAAACATCTTTCACCCAAAATCATACTCCTTTCAACCAAAATCAAATCCCTTTCAACCAAATCCCAAATTAACTATATCTATCCACCATTGCATCATCCCCTAAAGTCACACAAGACCAATCCACGCCATCTCCATCTTATAATACAGCCTCCCAAGGGCTATCCATCATACAAATCCAATCTAATTCAAGTCATAATTCAAAGGATCTCATTCAAAATCCTTTCTCATTAGGCCAATGTGTTAAAACATTCCAAGAATTTCCCATGCATATCCAAACTTCTTCCCTGTGTCAAGAGGATGATCCAAAATCAGAAGAAATGAGTCCTAAAACAAATAAAGATCAAGAACAAACCCTTCCATCCTACCCAATTTTTTATCAAGATCCCATTGACTAAGAATCTTATGATGATCCTCTCATACTTTTGTATTCCATTCACAATGATCCCCTTCCATCTCAAGAGAAAAGTGTCTTTCCAAGTCCCATTCAACATCTAATGCCTAAGCAAGATCATGATATCCCTTCCATTCATAATGATATGATTCAAAATCAAGAGCAAAACACAAACTCAAATGATTCTATTCTAGGTCCAGATCAAAGTATTCCTTCACCTTCATGTCCTAAACAAGATCCCATTATTTTTCCAAATCCTGATCAAGATCCCTTCATCTCCATGTCATAATCCTCCATGTTCCTCACAAGATTCCCTCTCAAATGAATTAACCATTTCTCCTAATGATCCCAATCCCTCTACACAAGTTGTTCATGAACCCCTTATCAATGAAATCACCAATCTAGATCATACTACAAAGAGCAACTTGTCAACAATTGTATGTGATCTATTATCACATGCCAATGTGGTGATAGAAACAAGCATAAAACCAGCTAATGAGATCGACACCTGGTTGGCTTCATCATACTCTTCAAGTGAATCAATAAAAAGAGGCATAGCACCCTCTCATGTAACAACTTCGAAACTAGAATCTATTTGCCTCATATACCCACACTTGATAGATTAGGGGAAAGAGAATCTGCCACAGTTGGATTTTTTTTAAATGATAAAGCTATAGCTGAAATCATGGGTTCTAGAGCTAGATTTCCCTCTGATGATCCTCAAAATCCAAAATCTAAGGAAATCAACATTGGAGATGTTGAACACGTACACTTAGTTGAGTCCTTATATCCTATTGGAAAAGACATCTTTATCTGACTCTTCAAACAAAGACCAATGAACTATCTACACAAAACTCCATGACCCTTAAATGATATTATATCTAAGGGTTGGGTTAGTTTAGGTTTTACTTTCTGCATTGTATATCATTTTATTCAAAGCACTGCATCACATATAGTTTCTTGCAAAACACATCACATTCACAAATTTCCTGGCATATAGTTTCTATATTTACATATAGCATCACCAATAAAACAAGGCAATTGTCCAATTTTATCATCTGTTTGCATTTAAGAGAAATAAGGGTCATCTCCTTTCTTAGATATTCAGACATGAAGTCTTTGAGGTCGTAACATCATTCATTTTCAACATTACTCTGTGATGACATTTTACTTATGGTTGGGTAGTGATTTCACTATTTTGAGACTTGTTAACCCAAAATCTATCAATTGCTATATCTCAAACATATTAAAAAATCTCTAATTCATTCTACTTCAGCTCCACTGTAATTGTCACACCCAAGTAGGTTTCATTACTTACAAGTCAAGGAAAGAAAATAAAAAGAAAAAGAGCTATGCCAAATATTCATCTCAAGGCAAAATAGCAATGATATATAACTGAAATATCATGCATACAAAGTGTGACAAAAATCTTGACTATGGGAACATGCAAGTAACTCCATCAGGGCTATGAATGCTTGTTGGCAATGGAGCAATATTTGAGAAATTATAGTCTATAACCTTGTCGGAACTCTAAAAGCTTGCTGCCAGTGAGGCTCTATTCGGGATGCTTTTGAGGTTAGGATAATCCACGTAGCCATTCATATGGGATGCTAAGGATCTTTAGTGAATACAAGAGCGGGAATTAACTCATCTGCACAAACATGGACAAAATAAGATCAAAGTTTCAAGAACCAATGGGGAATTTTTTGCATCTCCATTTGTAAATCCTAGTCACTAAGTATGTTAATTCAGATGTTCCAAAGAACCTTCGGGATCAATTGACCACTTATCTATGAAATGTTTTGCACCTCCATTTCAATTGGTGTATTACAAATGCTAAAACAAACACAGTCAACCTTGTTCGAATAGGAAATGCATCTTCATCATGCATATTGCATTAACATAGATCATGTCAAAAATTCATTGTCTCCACTTGCATTCTACAGATCATCATGTCATATAGGTTTGCACATTGGGGGCATAACTGAAAAAATCCAAACAAAATCATATAAAGTCCTAAAAAAATCATAAAAAAAAAAAAAAAGTCCTGAAAAAATCATAAAAAATCATTAAAAATCCTAAAAAATCAAATAAAGTCCTAAAAAAATACCAAAAACATTGGCAAAACACAAAATATTAAAAGTCATAAAATTTCCTGTAAAAACCCTTAAAATTTGAAAAATCAAAAACTAAAAAATCAAAGCAAAGAAACCTTAGACTATCTATCAAATCAAATCAACAACAGACAAACTCTCAAAGTCTACAATCAAACTGATCATATGTCTTGTTAATCAATTTATCGATCAAACTCTATCAAACATCAACATGTCTTATACAGGGAAGGGTACACTCGAAACCAGACAAATCGGTCTTACACGAGGTATTCACTCTCTCAAACCAAACATTCCTATCAATCATAAAATGATCAAAACAATGACATAGATCAATATGGCTGTTGCATTTTATCCAAGTTAGTCTATCTTTATCAATTAATGGTAGATCATGCTTCATCAATACCAAAAACATCAAAAAAATCAAAAATCCAAAAACATTCGGAAAGAGTCCTGAAAAAATCAAAAACATTCAACTATGTGAAAAACATAAAATCCAAAAACATTCGGAAAGAGTCGTGAAAAAATCAAAAACATCTACAAAATGTCTTGAAAAATCAATCAAAAAAATTCAAATATCAATCCATATAGTCCAAAAACATCAAAAAGGCTCTTGGAAAATAGCTAAAAATCGAAAATCAATCAATCAAAAAACTTGCAATAAAATGTCTCACAAGAAACAAACACCCTAGCATGTATCCAGCAAACGCTTTGCACAAAGTTAACAAAGGATACAACTATCCAATCAAACATATGCAATCAACTGATTAAACTATCTTATCAATTATATCATATCCATATCAAGTGATCAATATCTTGTCTTAAACAGAAGATGATACACTCGAAATCAGACAGGTCAGTCTTAAACAGGGTCCGCAACTTTCTGAGATTAGACATTATCAACCATCACATCAAGCAACTAAGAACGAAGGCACAAGGTTAGTATAGCTACTGAATTTTGTTCGGGTCAGTCTTTATCTTTTATCATTTGGCGACAGATTATGTTCCTATGCTACTCAAGGATGTCCACAAGTGACTAGAGGAGCCATGATGGGCATTATCGTTTTCTTTGTTTGTTGTTTGTGGTATGAACCAATGAAGTTCTAGGAAAATTTCTCTAGTGGGTGTCTATGATAGGAGCATTCAGCTAGTGAATGTCACGCATGCCTCAACCCCTAGTGTATTTCCTAGAATGGAGGGGTTCACTCCTTGTCTGCTATGTGTTTGTTTCTTCAATGAGATATCTTCACATCTTGGTTCCTTATACCCTGATGTGCTAAGCTCCATTGTTACATAATAAGGCTCAATGATGAATATATATTGCGCAATAAATAATGACACAAGTTCATGAATCAATCATTCTCATTTCATCTCATTTGCTTATTGCTAGTTTGTTGATTCTTTTCTCGTCATCTCTTTTTAAATCATTTTCAATCTATCATCTCATATCAATCATCTTCAATTGCTCCTAATTCTCATCTTTCATTCTATTGCATTCTAAGGTTTATTCTCTCATATTCTATCTCAAAATCATATTCACATGACCTATCTCTATCTCTAATCAACTAACTATTCTTCTATCTTTCATCTCACATTCTTCTTTTTTTGAGATATCATTCATGTCTTTAATGCACAAACAATCTCTTGAGGGGGCATTACACCCTAAACGTCACCGACACATACTGGGGCAGAATTTTTTTCATTTTCTTTGAAACAACGTCATTTTGACATTGTCTCAAAGAGGGGCAAATGTAGACACCTAAAAATGTCTCATTGATCATGTACTAATTATTCATCTAATTGATTAAATAATTATTTAATTATTTAATTAAGTTAATTAATATTATTCTTCTAATTTCATATTTCCTCATCATCTTACTAATTATCCCTATTTCTATCTATTGTCATTTAATCATTTTCTAATGTTAATTAAATATTTATTATTTAATTAATTATGAGTATTAATCCCCAATTTAAATAATGTTTATTATTTAAATAAATTCATTTTCAATTTTTATCTCTAATCAATTAATCATTCAACCCTTTTCTAAATGTTAATTAAATATTTATTATTTAATTAATTGTGATTTAATCCTTTGATTTAAATAATCTTTATTATTTGATTAAAGTCCATTTCTAAATAATTAAATAGTTTCTTTAAATTATTTAATTAACTAATTAATTCTTCCAATTCCCCAAATTCTAATTTCATTAATTCTTCAAATAATTCTAATTCTAATTCTAATTCTAATTCTTCTAATTTCTTCCAAATTCAAATACATGTGCATGATTTCAACTATCAAATTGAAAATCAAAGTCAAGTTCTAAATATATTCAAATATTAATTTTTAAATTCAATTATTTGAATAAATCTCATGCAAAGATTAAATTGAAAATCAAAGTCAAAGTGCAAGCACATGCTAAATTAATTAATTCAATCAATCAATTAATTAAAGCATTATCTTTCCAATTCCTATTTGTATCTTCCACTTTGCTTTCTTCCAAAAAGCATTCAAAAAGCTTTCAATCACTTAACTATTCCATCTAAATTAATTAATTCAATTATCTCTCCAATCTCTATTTCCATCTTTTAGTTACCTTTTTCTAAATAAAGCTCTCAAAAAAATTTCAATCAGTTAAGTATTTACTCCTCTTTATTTCCTTCAATCACCCTTTTTTAATCCTCAGTCAGCTTTTTCTCAATTAGTTGGCCAATTAATCTATTCAATCTATTCGGTTTCACCTCCAAATCAGTAGTTCAACTATTAATCAGCATGTGAGCTCACCTGAGTTCCACCTCTTGATCAATTTGTTCCACCTTTCAATCAATTCTCTCCAATTATCTATAAATTGAGCATTCAATCTCCATTTTCAATCCTCTCTGACTCCTCAATCCTGGACAATTACTCTGAATCACAAACTTTGAATCTTTGTGTCAATTTCAAGTTGCCAGCACAATATCTGAGAGCCATCATATCACAAAGAAGAGAAGAACAATGGAAGCTATATGCAGTCATGGAATAGGAAGTTTTTGTTGATAGATTTTGCATTCCTATTGTTTGATTGTATTATTTCATTGGTTTGTTTAGGATTCTTTGATTAGATAGGGATTCATGATTTCCCTCTGTTTCTAACTGATTTTTGAAAGATGAATTTTACATAGATTTAAACAGGACTCGAGAATCTTGATGGCCGGTTGTTTGAGAATGGAAAATCGTTGTGTCATGTCTCTGTCCCCTCAATTCGACTCCCCCTCAATGGAAATTTCCGGGTGCCAATCTCGCCCTACTATACTCAAGGGCTAGCAGGTTTATTAATCTACTATGGCACCAAAAAATATTTGCCTATCCTTAAAAAGCTAATCGGCACATTATGATCCGGGTAGAGAGAAATTGTTATGTTATGTATATACATATATATGTATATACATACATATATGTATCTATATATACATAAATACATATATATACATATATATATATAAACATCCATATATATACATATATATATGTACATATACATATATATACATATATGTATACATACATACACATGTATGTATGTATGTATGTATGTATATATATATGTATACATATAAGCATAAAATTAAGAGTAAAGAAGAGAGAAGTGATTCATCATAGCTAGCCAAGAACTAAAAGAACTTCAAGAAGCCAAGATGTCAAACATAATCAGCTAAACCCATCAGCAAGATCCATAAAATTATACAAAGACGAGACCTTAAAGGGCAGAAATGAAAAAGGGGGACCAGCAGACTAAAGAGAGAAAATCATAACTAAAGCTAAAGCATATATTAACTAAGAATCCATAAGTCTTTAAAAGATAAGTCTAAAATATGATGAAAGTTTAACTATAAACCCTTAAGAGTCAAAAGGTGGCGATAGGATAAACCCAGGACAAAAACCTAGCTATCTAGTTCAACATCTCCTTGCCTGCTCCTCTGATACCTTCTCTCTTGAGCTGGCCAGAGAATTCACAGGGTAGGAGACGAGGGTGGGAGGGATATCCATGTCATCCAGGATCACTTCAATGTTTTTAGCTTCCAAATAGTTGGCCAACCACCTATTACAAGCCAGTTTCCTAACCTGTAGAAGCCACATGAGAAAGAAAAAATTAAAATTCCTTCGCCTAGTCAAGTTATAGGCCTCAAAGGCGGTCATATCCTCAATTATCAGGATTGGAAATCTAGGCACCCAGTTGTTCATCCGAATGAGAATGTTATAATCGCGAGGCTTCGAAACAGTTAGCTCCTCATTCATATTGACAATCACCCGCTCAAGTTCTCCCAACAATTCTTTCTTGAAGACCTTTTTACAGAATTTTATTACCACATCCCTGTCCTTCTCATAATGCATAGCCACCGCCAATAACATAGTGACAACGTGCAAATTATCCTTATTGCGGTCTGCATTCGAGATATATTCATCCCCAAGGATTTTCATGACCTCCCTAATAACCAAGGCATTCAGGAAGACTAGAATGCCTTTCAATCTTTCCTCCTTAATTTATCCTACAAAATCCATTTACCGCTTGAGCCCTATTAGTCTTAGCGGAGTAGCCATAGGAGCTTCAAGACTCTGAAATAACCAAAAATGCAAACAAGCCTTTACTTATAATAATCTAGAGTTAAAAGGCGTCGAGAAATACAGCTCATCTTTCTCAATGAAGGACCGATATGATCGCTAAAGAGTGTCAAAGGAGCGGGGATCAAGGGTCATGATGCAACTTAAGCAATCTCTAGGATCAAGGTAATAAATATTGCCGCCACTAGATGTGTGGGTTCCTTGGCATTAGCTTGCTTTCATGACAAGGGAAGTCACATCATCAATCCCAAGTGTGCCGCCAAGATGGCACTACTCGAGGGATTTTGCTGACACTAAGATGTCCTAATAAATGTATTGAACGTCATCTGGCTGCCCCTAAAAACATGGAGTATATCTAAAGATAAATATTACCAAATTTATCCCTACAATAACATATACAACTATTACTAAAATTGCATGACTCAAAGCATCATAATCCTTTATGCCTATCGGTATATAATATATATATGTGTGTATTAATATATGTGTGTGTGTGTGTGTGTGTGTGTGTGTGTGTGTGTGTGTGTGTGTGTGTGTATACATATATATACTCGTAGACATAAAATCTTATAAGGCTCCAAGAAAGTATGTAAAAGACTATATACGAAGAATATATATGAATATAAGCACTAATAATTTATCCCAAAGACCTTCAATTATAATCGGAGAGGTCAAGATGAGGAGCAAGCTCTAAAATCCATCATAACTATCAGGCTTTATGAGATGCAAGATTAAATCATTCTACCACCTTTGATCTAAACTTAACCATCTTAGACTGAAGAGACTATCAACCTCTTAAAAGGGGTAGCAAGGTCAAGGGAAAATCCTCAAGGAGAACCCAAAGCCAAGCTAATCGAGACTAGAAGCCAAAGAGTCCAAACCTTATAGCTAATACTAAGGAGGAGGGCTCTTTCTTAACTTATAAACTATCCATCAGCTCCTACATTAGCTAATTCATCCGCTCTGGAGTTACCTTATCTATAGATATGATTGAAGGTCATTTTCTTGAACTCCTTGAGGAGGCTAAGAGCTCTTGACAAGATCGCATTCAACTTCCAATTAGGTAGAGAACCTTTTCTAAGGCCATTGATAATAATAATCGAATATCCTTCAATGGCGAGCTTGTTTATACACCTATTTTGACATAAGAGGATACCTTCAAATAAAGATAAGATCTATGCTTTATTATTGGATTTAATCCCTATAGGTTTGGCTAACTTAGCCAGTCCCCTACCAGCCTCATCATGCAGACAACACCCAATTCCTGCAGGACCTGGATTCCCATGAGAGGCTCCATCAAAGTTAAGCTTTACCCACCATTTTTTAGGGGCTCCTGCAAAAGGAGGGATCTTCAGACCTAACCATCTGCCCCTCATCTTCTCATCCCAGAAAGTCATCTCTGAGAGATTGCTAGGAAATTTAGAAGTTATGTTGTTAAGGGTTTCTACAACTAAGGCTTCTATTTTATTAACGAGTTGAATCCAATCCAATTTTTTATCCTTGAAGAGTCTTCTATTACGTTCCTTCCAAAGTTCCCAAATAACCAGAGATGGAGCCAATTTCCAAAGCCCTCCATAGAGGGAGCTCTAATATAGAATGGGCCATGCCCAAAACATTCCAAGAATGGAGTTGGGAAAGGTTGAGCTCCATCCTAATCTGTTACATAACCAGAGCCAACAATTGGATGCATAATTGCAATTGAGGAGGATATGATCCTTGTCCTCTTTAGCCTTTTCACATAAAGGGCATATGTTGGGACCTTCAAAGCCCATTTTTCTAAATTTGTCCATCATTAGAATCTTGTTCTCGAGAGTAAACCATGAAAACAATCCTTCCTGTGGCAAACACATCTTATCCCAACACAGAACTAAAGGGACATGAGTGGTTGTGGAAAGTTGTTGACTAAGGAGGAGATTATAACCATCTTTTGAGGTGTATTCTCCCGATTTTGATCCATCCCAGACAAGTGTGTCTGACCCCAAGTTGAAAGTGACTATCCTCTTTTTAAGAATGTCTTGGAGCAACAGTTTCTCCCTTGTTGGGATATCCACATGATCTAGAGATTTCCAAATCAAGCCCTTGTCTAGGTCCCCATCAATTGGCGATATGTAATCCTTAATGTACCTGCCTCATACGGATTCTAGTACTACTCTGGATGTCTCTAGATTAGCACTCTCATGAAGGGCTTTGAAACCTCCCCAAGAATCCATCCAAAAAATGGGCTTTTTTGCCATTGCCCAAATTCCATTATAATTTGTCTAAAATAATTTTCCTGCATTCCAACATAAAGTTCCAAATGCATGAGCCTCTCGGGGGGGAAGAGTCTCTGAAGAGGCTAGTATGGTCTCTACCTCAAAGATATTTTTGGTATAAGATTTGAGCCCACTTGAGGTGAGGAGATCTGAACATTCTCCAAACTAATTTGGCCCCTAGCGCTCTGCTCTGATCCTTAATATTCTTAATCCTGATACCCCCTTCTAACTTTGGCCTACAGATCTTATCCCAGGCCATAAGGGAGATCTTTTTCTTCTCTTCAGCCCCTTGCCAAAAGAAAGACCTAATATGTCTATTCAATATTTACTTTTTGGACTAGTGAAGGTTAATACATGATAACTGATAGATGGGCATTGCAGCCAAAACCGATTTGACCAAAGTGGCTCTTCCTGTAGAGGATAGCCACTTGCCTTTCCAGGTTGCTACCTTACTCCTAATTCTATCTATTAATGAATCCCACAAATTTGACGAACCACTACCCTTATCTAGGGGAAGACCTAGATACTTGCAAGGGAGCCTTCTTATATTAAAATTCAAAATTCTACAGATGTCTTTTTGTAAGCAAACCTCAGTATTAAAAAAGAAGACTTCAGATTTAGATGGATTGATTTCTTGTCCAGAAGCCTTAGAGTAAGAATCTAGGATCTTCTTAAAAGCCTTCGCTTCTCCCAAATCACTGAACCCATATAACATAGTGTCATCCACAAATTGTTGATGTATGGTAGGGTCTAGGTTGCTAGTAATTCTAATTCCTGAAATCTGACTGCTTTCCCTTGCTTTAGAGATCACTCTCCCCAATGATTCCACGATAATGATGAAGAGAAAAGGGGATAAGGGATCTCCTTACCTTAAACCCCTCGAAGAGCTGAAAAAGCCTTCGGGAGTTCCATTAACTAACACTGAGAATTTAGGTATTGAGATACATTCAAATATCAAGTTAATCCATGAAGAGGGGAATCTAAAGGCTTCTAAGCATCTGCACAAAAATCTCCAAACCACCTTATGGTAGGCTTTCTTAATGTCTAATTTTAAGAGCATACTAGGGGTTCCATTCTTCTGGACAGAGTGAATGGCCTCCTGAGCTATAATAACCCCTTCATAAATGGACCTTCCAGGAACAAAATGCGTTTGTTCCTCGCTAATCAAAAGGGGAAAGAGTTTCTAAAGCCTATTAGCTAAAGTTTTAGTAAAAAGCTTATAGATGGTGTTGCATAAGGCAATGGGTCTAAACTCGTCAAAGAACTCAGGTTTTTCCTTTTTCAGGATAAGGGCTAGAAAATTTATTAATTTCTTTGAGGATATTACCTGAGTTCCTCATGCCTTCAAGAGATACCGTCACCTCCTCTCCTATGAAGGACCAACATTTATGAAAGAAACTAGTCAAAAAGTCATCTGGACTAGGGGATTTGTCTGGACTCATCTGCATAAGAGCTACTTCTACTTCCGCTAAAGAGAATTTAGCAGTCAAATTATAGGTTTGCTCCTTATTGAGTAATCTTGGAATACATTTAATAAACTTGTCTTGGTCGAAGCAAAGAGGGCTCCAGTCAGAATTGAGAATAAGGGAGAAAAAGTCTACAACATCTCTCGCAATGATTTTAGGATCATCCACCTTAGAGCCATCATTCATCTTAATCTTAGAGATTCGATTAATGACTCTCCTATATTTCACACTATTGTGGAAGAATTTAGTATTCTTATCACCCTCATCCAGCCATGTCTCTCTAGATTTTTGTTTCTAGAAGACCTCTTCTTTTGCAAGAATATTTTCTTGTTCAAGAAGGAGTTTCTTTTCTCTTAGAAACAAAGCCTCATCCATCCCATGTCTCATCACCACTTTATTTACCTCTACCAACTTGGCTTCCACCTGCGCCTTCTTGTCAAAAATATTACCAAAATGCTCCTTATTCCAAAGAATGAGCTTCTGCTTAATTATTGTTGATGCACTGCAAAATGGACAAGGTTAGCAAATGATAAACAACACAAAAGACACAAGAAAATCATTAGTGTTAGTCAATCAAAAACTAATCTAAAAAGGCATACCAAGAGAGACACTAAAAATATGAAAGCATACTTAACTAACAAAGCAAATATGGTGAGGCATCTCCAAATACCTCCTAACATGCTCTTAGTTTCTTTCTCCCTTGTTCCTCTCCTCTCCAAGTTCCAAAATGGTGTAGCTCTCAGCAACTTTTTGCACTATGGATGCTTATGGAGGATTAAGATTTAGTATTGTGCTTCAAATATGAAATGAAAAGCTAATACTATGCTATTGATGCTAAAATGATTTATTTTAACCAAAATAACAAAGATATTAGTTTGCTATGCTAAATGCTCTCTTAAAATGTCTATAGCTTAAATGCATACAAGTTTTCAGGATCTGGATTATAAAAAAATGGGCTCTATTTATAGGAAAAATGGAGCAATGGATGGTTGAGATTGAGTAATCTCAACAAGGGTCGGGATTGAATGATTTCAAATCCATGTGAGGGCTTTCAACCCAATCCCAGCATGACAAGTGTCAATGTGAGATAGGTTGAGAGGAGAGGGAATAAGCATTTAATGCTTGACATGACCTTGGGAGTTAAAGTCAAGGTTGGTTGAATGAATAAACTCTTTATTCAAAGAATAAAGCCTTTATCCAATGGATAAACTCTTGTGCAAATGTGAAATGGATGAATATGGTCAAAACAATAAATGTTTGGGGAGACAAGTTTGAAATAACCATAAATGGTTATGTAAGAGCCATAAATGGTCATGTAAGAGCCATTAGTGGTCTTGGAAGACTTTGGGGGTTGAATTGTTGAACACACAAAGCATTAAATGCTTTTCAAAGACTTTGGAGTCTTTGAGAAGTGACTCCATTTTGCTTAGGAATGTGACAATAATTAGGGGATGGATTAAGCTAATTAGGAAGGGGTTAGAAGAATCTGGAAGGGGATTTAGATTTTGTAAATGGATTTGGTGGGTGAGGGAAAATAGGATTTTATTAAAATAAAAATTCATTTATTTCAATAAATGTGTGCAAGTTGCATTTGTAGGAAAATGCAAGTGGGAGGGGATAATGATTTAAATAAATGTTTGATTTAATTTATTTAAAAGAGGAATAGGGGATTTTAATTAAATAAATAGATTTTATTTAATTAATTGATTTGAATTGGTTTAATGAATTAATTAAAATAAATTGAATAATTTATTTAATTAATAGGAGAATGTTTGGAGATTAATTAATTAAATATTAATTTAATTAACTAATGGCTAGTGGATTTTTAATCAAATAAATACAAAATATTCATTTAATTAAAATGGACAGATTTATGTGACTACATTTGCCCCTCTTTGAGACGGTGCGGTTTATCGCGTCGTTTCAAATAAAGAAAAATTGGTGTGAAGAAATGTCCCATAAAATGTAAATTTAATGGGTGGTATGTCCCGTCGAGAGATGGGCCAAAAAATTTCAAAAAATTGGGCGATCTCTCGAAAAAGAATGAAAAATGGCAGGGTGTTAGAAGAGAAGAAGTTAGCTATACGAATGAAAAATAGAAGAAATCGGAGATAAAATGGAGAAATGGGGGGCTCGGGAAGTTCACGGGGACCACGGCGGTGAGCGGGGGGAAGTTATGGTGACGGCGAAGGGTATAAATGGGGTGAAAGGGGTGAAAAAATTTGTGACCGCGACTGGTTGGAAATCAGAGCTCTGATAGGGACATTTGGAGGAGCGAGGAGCAGCTAGGATGCCGATTCCGATCACCGAGCACAGATTTGAGCGAGTTCGACAGTTCCATCGCCCAGACGACTACAGACCAGCGGTACGCAAATTTGAATTTTCAATTTTTAGGCTTTTGTGATAGGTTTTTAGCTGAGTCTAAGTCAAGTCGGAGCAAGAGCGCTGGAACTACGGTTTTAGCGCTTTTGCTCCATGAATTAACGCTACTGTGCCGCAATGGCGCTATTGTCCCATTGTTTGAGTGCTTCTGATGCACTTTAGCGCTATTGTAGGCAAGTTTAGGCGCTTTTGTTCAATGAGCACTATTGAGGGCGTAATTGAGCACTATTGATTTAAAGTAGCGCTATTGTATATAGTTGTTTAAGCGCGTTTGCAGTTTGAGCGCGTTTGTATAGCTTATTGAGTGCTTGTGTTAGGTTGTAGCGCTATTGTTGGGAAACTAGCGCTTTTGATGGTAAAATAGCGCTTTTGCCTTAAGATAAAAGAGATGCCCCAGTTTGGATGAAGAAAATCTCTCAATGCCAATGATTGATGGATGGCGAGGTGAAGTGGGAGTTGTTTTGAACCATAGCAGCCTGATGAGACTTAGGTCATTTATTAGGATAAATGTCTATTGAAGCCTAGGTGGCCATGATTGCTTACCTGTTGAGACCCGAAGATACTTGATCAAAGTATCTGATGATAGTCTAGGTTTAAACTTAAGAAAGTTTGAAAACAAAACAACTTATGGTGATTGATGAATGTCCATGTGCAGGAGGAGCTACGCGTGTTGCAGTTACACGAGCGCCATCCCGCAACACATGAGTTACGAGACCGATTGACACAGGCAGAGATAGACTGCATTGCCATGACTGGATTATATGAGGTGATGCACATGCTCGTGATTCGTATGAATCATAGTTTGATCACAGCGCTGGCAGAGCGATGGCACAGCGAGACGTGCACCTTCCATTTAGCACAGGGGGAGATGACAGTGACCTTGGAGGATGTGTGGCGCATCCTACGGATTCCGATTCGAGGGGAGCTAGTCACATATGACAGATCCTAGGGGACTCGTGTAGTTCAAAGGATTTTTGATGAGGACGTGTTTATTGATGATGGCTCCATTGCATGAGAGGATATAGCGGCATTATATGAGCCTCTGCCAGCAATGTTAGCAGGGATCGTGGGAGGACTACTTTGTCCGGACAAGCGATCACATGGGTTGGCCGTCGGATGGGGATAGATTATCGAGATGATGATGACCGAGGGGACTTGATTTACGTGGGGGTCGTGCGTGCTAGCGCACATGTACCAGGAGCTCCATGAGGTTGTTTATCGAGGGAGGGTTTCCTTAGCAATGGGCATGACACTGCTACATATTTGGGCTTGGGAGCACCTACCAGTGACTCGATCGGTGAGTCTGAGATTCCGAGCAATAGACCAGCCATACATGTTCATGTATAGTGGTATGATGAGTCAACCCCACCTGGGGAAGTTAGAGTGGTGGCGGCGGGCACTGGACGATTTAGATGCAATTATATGGCGGTCATACTTGGAGTGTGAGCCATGGGATGATGACGCAGAGGCACTGCCTTACGTTTTTATGAGTCGATTCCTCATTGGGAGGACCACATACCATGTGGAGAGACAGGTGCCTAGGAGAGTGATGAGGTAGTTTGGGCGACAACAGGGACTGCCCAGTGGATCAGGAGAGTATGCTCGAGTGATTCGGGAGAGGTATGCATGGGGTCCAATGCTACCATATGATCAGGCACTGGCAGAGTTCTGGACACTGCAAGCGAGACCATGGGACATACGTCCGAGGGTCATGGATGCGGGTGTTACAGATGAGTACACGCAGTACCGGGCAGCGCACCCGATCCTATGGATATCAAATCTAGCTGAGCCGATCCCAGAGTTTGAGGATGAGAGGGGATGGAGACGGAGGAGAGGAGGAGGTCGAGGACCTAGGGCAGGTGGAGGAGATGGGGGAGGGGGTGGAGGAGGAGGAGGAGGAGGAGGTGGTGGTAGTGGAAGTGGAGGAGGAGGTGGGTTGGGGTTGCAGAGGCAGCGGAGAGGGAGAGGTGGACTGCCTCTACAGATATCACAGGGACCATTGATACAAGGAGGAGTTCAGCTGAGTGGGAGGGGAATGGAGAGAGAGATCCCGATGGACAGAGGGGAGGGGCCTACTGGAGAGGGTGATACAGGTGAGGCGGTGATGGACACTGGGGAGGGAGCCACTGGAGATCTGCAGGATCACATGATAGCTCATATGCAGACCCGGATAGAGGATTTAGAGGAGGAGGTAGCAGCGAGGAATGTGCAGCTATTTGCACGAGAGGCAGAGCTGGCGGTGGTGCTGCAGAAGAGGGATAGTGCAGTGGAGAGATTGGTTGAGCTGCAGGAGAGAGTCCGGGTTGGAGTAGGGGAACAGGGTCCTACAGGGGAGGTGATGAGGGAGATGCGATGAGCACAGGCAGAGATAGAGTACTAGCGGGGTTTGTATGAGCAGGTTGTGCCAGTTAGCCAGCGAGCTCTTAGCTATTCTCAGATGCGGCAGGCCAGATCAGAGCGATCGTAGAGGGCACAGAGCAGTGGGGGTGTGATGGGTCCTCTACGGCAGGAGAGATCCGGGGATGCAAGAGGGAGTGGGGGTTTGATGAGGCCTCCACGGAGAGATGGTTCAGGTGGTGCAGGCACCAGTGGCAGAGCAGGTGGCGATGGTGGTGGTGATACAGCATCTGGCCAGAGTGGCATTTGAGAGAGCATTTTTGCATATATGTATTGTATCATTGTTTATGTTTGTTGGACTGTATCTTGGATGGCTCTTGGTAGCCAATTTTTGTAGACTTCATTGTACTCTGATAAATGAGATAATATATATGAGGAGATCCCATTTTGTGATGATATGCAGTGGATTATATATGGATGTTTATGCAGGATCATGAGTTATTGCTTAGATGGATATGTGTATATGTATGCATTTGATGAGATGTTTCTTATATGCATGTTTTTATGATGATGTATGATGTTGGATACTGACATATGAATGCAGGTTTTATATATGTATGATTTATTTCACTATTTGATGGAATGCTTTATGTATGTAATGCTATGATGATAACATATGTGTATGAGTTATGAACAGGATTGTGGTGTTTCCTATTGCAATGATGAGATGATTTATTTATGATGTTAATGCAATGGCTTGAATGATTGATTTTATGTATGAGTATGCATCTAGATGTGTTTAGATGAATGTAATATGGATAAACAAAATGTAAAATACAAATGTTTATATGATAATGCCTAAACAAATGCATATGTATAATGGATATATATAATGGGATAAACCAATGTTTGGAAACAAAATGGAGTTATGATTCTAAACACTTAAATACGATTTAAGTACAAATGATAATGTGATGATATTATAAGTTATGGTTTTAATAACTGCACCTTAATGCAATTAAAAAAGGATAATGAATGTAAGGTGAAATGAATCCTAAAATGAGCATAATAAGATACTTTAATAAATGGACGAATGAATGCACTCTTTCACTAATGAATGAATACAATAATAAATGATAAAGGATGATGAAATGATGATGGATAATGTTGACATTAAATGAATGCATAGTAAATGATTTTAAAACAATCAAAGACTATTTGATCCTATGAATTAATCTAAGTATTTATGATTGATGCAATGATGCAAATGGTTAATGAAAACTAATGTCAAAATGAACTATATGCAATGTTAAGTTAAAAATGACATGAATGGACTGAATACAAGATGCAACTAAATGCGATGATGATATGACCATGAGGAATGCAAGGTTGTGGAGACTTTGCATGATGCATTGATGATGTATCAGAGTACTCGGTCGTGATTGGTATCCAAGACCAGCTTTATTGGTCACTTTTGCATGTAAATCCTACATATGAATGAATGGATGGGTGATATGCAACGGAATGCAATATATAAACAGATGAGATGGAAATGATGATCCATAGTGCTCTATTTTCATCATTGAGCTTTAAAATGTTGGAAGAGAATACAAGCATCTTGACATAATGATTCAAGATGACCTGAGTATTCCTTACATGGATTTTATATAGCAAGTTAATACAAACGACTTGATATAAGGGTCAAGTTGACCAGAGTATTGCTTGCGGAATAGACAAGGATTTATCTCTGTTCATGCATGACTTGGATCGTCCTCCTTGATCTTAGGCTAATAATATCCTGAGACAAGTGCATACCATACTAAGAAATAAAACCTTTATCCAATTTGGATGGGGAGGAACTAAAGAATGAGCATTGTACCTGCAAACAAATAGTATATACATAAAGAATAAAGAATAAGGATCCTTGGTAATGGTCCATGCCCATATGGTCGAGGTATACGTTGTAGTCAGCAAGCTGTAGTGATCTATGATTGCATTTGGCATAAGATCACGTAGCTTGGTGAACTTCCCACATAGGCACCATTAGTACATGCCCCAGAACTTCATCGGAAATAATGCGCAAACGATACAAAACAATCCTGAAAGATCCTGATATAGATAAACATATGATTGTACTCATAAATCAACCAAGTATTTGATAGCTTAGCATAATTTTCTTGTTAAAGAAAATGTCACTTTTGTCTTTGTTTTGATAAGGAAGGATGCATCCTTGTTTTAAAGACAGTTTGGATTGTTGATGTTGATTGTTTTGGTCGATTGATAAGTGGTCATTGTGTGAGTGTTTGTGTCAATGTTTGTTTTGTATCTGCTCGGATGAATATATACAAGGTGTTGCCATGTTTTTGTTTGATTTTTGATGTTTTCTGATGTTTTTGGATTTTGTGGAACAGTTTTGAATGTTTTTGGTTTTTTGATGATTGTTTTCAATATTTTTGGTATTTTGAAGTGTTTTGGATGTTTTTGTCAATGAATCACCAGTAATGTAGAATCCACTTCCATCAACTAGATTGAGAGGGTATTGCCCCCAAGTTTAGACACGACTATGAAACAGTGGGATGCAAGACGCATGAAGTACTTTCCTTGATTACAAATCAAATAACAAGCCATGGTTCGATGGATGGATGGATGTGCGTATGTATGAATGTGATCGCAATGAGCCTGAAAGATACTGGAGCCATTGTCTTTACGAGTGGCGCCTATTTGCCAGGTTTTCATCATCGCACTTACCCAAGGTGCCACCAGAGTGGTTGCTCACCGTTTGGATGCATGATTTTTCTTTACTTTTTTGAATGTTTTTGTATTTCTTTAGGACATTTTCTGAATGTTTTTGGTATTTTCTGATATGCAGGGGAGCCTGATGCTCTGTGCCACTTAGGTATAAAACCATTTGAGGTGCATGCTATTGATTGGATCTGTACGCGGTTCTCCTTCTGATGTAGCCAACTGATATGCCCCAGACCCAAATATAGCAGTGACAATATATGGGCCCAGCCAGTTTGATTCAAACTTGCCCTGATGTTCTCTGTTTGGTTGGTTGTGAGGATTCTCTCGTACAACAAGATCACCTACCTCAAATGTACGAGATCTAACTCGGTGATTGTAGCTTCTGCTCATGTGCTGCCGATAGGCTTTGAGATGATTGTACGCAGCTTGTCACTTCTCGTCAAGTAACTCCAAGTCCTGAAGACGAGATACTCTGTAGGCTTTATCATCGATGAGATTGTGCAAGGAAACCCGTAATGATGGTATCTCAACCTCAATAGGTAAGATAGCTTCTGCACCATAGACCAATGAATAAGGAGTTGCACCTGTACGGGTTCGAATGCTAGTTCGATATACCCATAGCGCTGGATTTAATTGAACATGCCAATCACGACCGGCATCATTGACTATCTTCTTTAGGATCCTTAATATGTTTTTATTGGATGCTTCGGCCTGACCATTGCCTTATGGGTAGTAGGGAGTGGAAAAGCGGTGTTGGATATGAAATTTCTCACAAAGTTCACGGACATCCTGATTTTTGAAAGGAAGACCGTTATCTGTGATGATGGAAATGGGTACACCATACCGGCAGATGATGTAGTTGAGGATGAATGAGGCGATCTGCTTGTCGGTGACTTGGGTAAGTGGAACAGCTTTGATCCACTTTGTGAAATATTCGGTGGCGGTAATAATGAATTTATGGCCATTGGATGAAGATGGGTGAATCTTACCCACAAGGTCAAGGCCCCATTGATAGAAAGGCCATGGTGTTGTGATTAGTTGCAGTTCCTGGGCTGGTGCATGTATCAGGTCGCCATGAACTTGACATTTCTTGCACTTCCTGACAAAGTAGTAGGAGTCTTTTTCCATAGATGGCCAATAGTATCCAGCTCGCATGATTTTCTTGGCTAGTGACGGACCACTTGAGTGAGTCCCACAAATTCCTTCATGTACCTCTTCCAAAGCCTTTGTTATCTCACCTTGTTCCAGACATCGAAGGAGAGTACCATCAAGACTGCGTCGGTATAGGGTTTCGACAATAATGGTATATCGAGCAGTTTGGCGAATGAAGGTTTTACGTTGATTATTCGATTGGTTGGGAGGAAGGGTGTGATCGCGGAGATAGGTGTAGAACTCATCATACCATGGGGATTAAAAACCGACAAGGTGACATATCATCTCAGATTCGGGGAGATCATAAGCGGGAATCCAAAGCTGTTCTACCAAAAACTCGTAGCGTGTTGAATTTTGTGGAAGATCTAGGAGAGATGCTATGGTAGCCATAGTGTCAGCAGCTTGATTCTGATCTCTTGGTATCTGCTCAAAAGTGATAGTAGTAAATGATGTCTTTAGATTGTCCACCATTTGTTTATATGGCATGAGTTTATCATCTTTGGTCTGATACTCATCTGTTGCTTGTCGAATGACCAATTGGGAGTCGCCATATACTTGTAGTTCTTGTAATTTCCATTGTACGGCTAGCCTGAGTCCTGTGATCAAGGCCTCATACTCTGCTATGTTGTTTGTGCATGGAAATGTGAGCCTGTAAGACTTTGGGATGCTATCACCTTGAGGTGTGATAAACAGAATGCCTGCCCCCGAGCCAAGCCTAGTGTATGAACCATCAAAGTATAGTTTCCATGGTTGTGTTGTTGTGATCATGAATATCTCTTCATCTGGAAAATTGGAAATGAGAGGATGATCGCCTATTAGTGGTGCATCGGCCAACTGATCTGCAATAACTTGACCTTTGATAGCTTTACGATCCACGTACTCAATGTCAAATTCACTTAGAATCATCACCCATTTGGCCAAGCGACCTGTCAATGCTGCTTTGTTGAGCAAATACTTGAGTGGATCAATCTTTGCAATGAGTTGTACCTTGTGTGTTAACAGATAGTGCCTCAGTTTAGTAGCTGCTAAGATTACTACTAGGCAAGCTCACTCAATAGGTGTGTAATTGAGTTCATAGCCCACCAGTGTGCGAGAGATGTAGTAAACAGCACATTCTTTTCCTTCTGCATTATGTTTTGCCAATAGTACACCCAATGTTGTATTGGTTGCTGAGATATAGAGTGTAGCGTCCTAAAATTGTGACACTTGCAATTTCGACCGCATTTGGGTCTTCACGATGGCGATGCAACACGGAACCTGAATGGAGACCCCAAAACTTGCTCATGGCATCAAAAACTGCATTTTTCCAGCACCCTGCCTGATCCCTCCCTGCACCCTGCTGTCCTGGGAGGTGGGACCAGAGCGCCCAGCGCCCTGGTCCCCCAGGACCATGGTGCCCAGCGCCCTGGTCCCTGGCCCTATTTTGGGCCCGGTCTCTTTTGGGGGCTTCGGGTCTTTATGTTTGCAATTTGGAAAATAACCTTTCCTGGTCGGCCTAAGGTCAGGAAAAATCAGTCTTTTAACCCTAATTGACAAGTATATAAACTACATTTTCCTCTCCCATTTGGATAGATAAAAAAAAGGCGGAAGCGATATTCAAAACATTCAAACACTCAAGCATTCAAGCATTCAAGCATTCCTTCAAGCAATTGATCATTCTAAGTCTCCATTCAAGGCTAAGTGTTGCATTCAAGACAAGGATTCAACCATTGAAGAGGAGATCACATACTACATACTACATACAACATACAACAACATCTACACCTTCGCATGTAAGAATACAAACATTCTTACAACAAGGTACTAGTACTTGTTTTACATTACAAACATTTACATTTACAACATTTCTCATTTCTTGGTTAATTCCAAAACCGGGGTTTGACCTAAGGGCAAACCCCTAATCCCTAACCCCCCAATCGTCTTCACTTTTCTATGTGTAGGTTGCAGGTACGCAGCTGTAATTGAAGATCTGGAATCCTTGTGCAAAGACGAACAGATCCCCCTTCGTTTCGCGGATTTTTCGGAGGACCGTGTGCACGCCGGGCGCCATCATCCCGTCAACTTTCGCTCAAATTTGCAGGACAGCGTCGTCTCGACATTTTACTGCTAATTCCAGGTCCGCAGCTTCATCCTATATTCCTATCTCTGTTTATAAGTGAATCTTTCTCACTTTTCATGCATTCCTAGCTTAATCTTTCTATCTACATTCTTTACAAAAGAGGGTAGCCTTGTTGTCTTAACCCTTGAAACTCATTTAGAATCCAATCTTGCATTGTGTGGGATTGGATCTTGTGGGTTTCAACCCCTCTTTTGAATGTAAAGTCTCCCCCAAGTGAAAACCGTCAACCCTAGTGACCTCCCTTCTCTCTCTTTGGAGTTGGAGAGGGGAGAGCAACTAGGGTTCGATCTTTCCGCTTTACATAGAGTAACAACGGTCTACTTGGATCTGGTGGCATCAACAATGGTGGATTCATGAGATAGTCTTTGAGCGTCTGAAATGCTTGCTGGCATCTGGCATTCCACTGAAAGCGAATGTTCTTGTGTAGCAGGTGTGTGAATGGGTGACATTTATCAGCCAATTGTGCAATGAATCTTCGGATGGATTGAAGTCGTCCTTGTAATGTCCTTAGCTGACTGATATTCTTTGAAGGTGGCATGTCCATGATTGCTTTTACCTTTGCTGGGTCGACCTCAATACCTTTGCTTGAGACAATGTATCTTAGAAGCTTCCCGAAGGTCACTCCAAAGACACATTTCTTTGGGCTGAGTCGAACATGGTATTGTTCCAATCTATCAAAGATTTTATCTAAGATGTGGAGATGTCCTTCTCTGGTAAGTGATTTTGCTAGTAAGTCATCCACATAATCTTCCATCATAGTATGCATCATGTCGTGGAAGATAGTAGTCATTGCTCTTTGATAGGTCGCTCCTGCATTCTTTAGACCAAAAGGCATTACATTCCAACAGTATATGCCCCATGGACATGTGAAGGTTGTCTTATGTTGATCTTCTGGTGCGATCTTTATCTGATTGTATCCTGAAAAGCCATCCATGAGTGAAAGTATGGCATGTCCTGCTGTCAGATCCACTATGATGTCGATATTTGGTAGGGGGAAGTCATCCTTAGGACATGCCTTATTCAGATCTCTGAAGTCGATACAAATGCGGATGCCCCCTTTTGGTTTGCCGACAGGCACAATGTTGGAGATCCATTCTACATAATCAATTGGCCTAATGAAACCAACATCTAGGAGTTTCTTGAGTTCTGTTTTGACTAGCACTGCAATCTGGGGATGCATCTTACGAAGCTTCTGCTTGATAGGTTTGGCTCCTTCTGCTACTGTGAGGTGATGCATGACTAAATTAGGATCAAGCCCAGGCATGTCTGCATAGGACCATGCAAAGTTGATCTGACGCTTCTGGAAGAATTCTATAAATTTAGGTTGTTCCTCTGGAGTGAGAAGAGATGCCAGATGTATGAGATGAGGATTTTTAGGAGTCCCCACATTGTATTCTTTGGTTTCCTCGATGAGAATCATTGATCGTTCCTGTTGTGTACTAGCAGGGAGAATGTCAAACCCTTCATCCTCAGGTGCCTTAGAGAGGTTTTCACCATTGGATACACTCTTTCTTTTTACTTTTGTTGAATCAAGTAGTGCCACGATGTGGTTTTCACTGGAAGATCCATTTTTTATTTTTATATTTTTGCAGCTGAAAGATTTGGCATCCGCCCCGAAGTATGTTGCGCTATTCAATGGCGAATCCAGCTTTATGATCCCCGCTTGGTAGGTTATTCCTTATTTCCAAAAAGTCAATGATAGCCTCATCGTTTTGGAAGAAGTCAAGACATGGGGGATTTGGTTGGTTCCATTCGATGAGTTCAGGGTGGATAATGGGCATTACTTCATCGATTAGGTTAAGTTTGTTAGATGCAGTGAGGGTTAAGACAATGTGGTGAAGGTCATTGATGGTACTCTCCCTATCAGAATCAGGCGTAGGATGAGACGTAGAGTCTGTGGAAGATGTTTCCAGTTCAGGAACCCAAGTGGTCTTTATCTGTGCTTCTCCATAAACAGGGATGTCTTTGCATGGTGGAGGTGGTGAGGTGTCTTCCTCATTTGAAGTATTAAGCTGTACCGAATCAAATTCCCATTCATGTGAGTCGGTCTCTGAGTCACTTTCCAGCATCCGATTACTATACCACACTGAGATGTCCTTTGAGTTAAATACTGCAGGTGTGATTGGTTTATGTACTTTTGTAGTGATTGGTGCTATAGGAAGGTTGATGGGGATCACAGAATCTGGTACAGGTAGGAGTGGTAGTGTTGACTTAGTGGCTTCTGCTGGAACTGCTAGTGCCATAGATGTTGCTGCGGGTTCTAATACAGTTGCTGCTGCTACTGGTGTTATTGATATGATTGCTGTTGCGGATGGGATCACTGTTTTGATTGGTGGGATTATTGGTATTGTAGATGGTGGTGTTGGGATTTTGAGCCTTGGTGGGGCAGTTGGGATGGTGCTTGAGGCTGCTTTGATAATGAAAGGCGTCCTTTTTGCAGTAGGCTGACATGATGGTTTGCTGGGTTTTCCTTTGAATCTGAGTTTAGGAAAGATTTCTTTCTCAAAGCCTAGGCCTGTATTACCTTTGGGTTTGAATTCTAGCAGCAGAGGTTCATGTCGTCCTTGTTTGCAATATCCCAAAGCACTCTGGCCATCATACCCCATTCTTTGCATAATGAGGAGACCTTTGCCATATTGATCTATAGGAAACTTAACTTGCGGCATATCAGTGGTGATGGGATCTTTATAGATCCATTCGGCTAGGTCCTCATCTTGGGTTTCTTCCTCTTGACTCTTTCCAAGGATGAAAGGTGTCAAAGCACACGCTGGCATGATCAGTGGTTGCTGGAGTAACTATTGTGGTTTACCATGTGTTCTAGGGGAAGTGGGTATCTGTCCCACACAAAAGAGTTGACTCAAATTGTATTCCCCGGGACCTTCCTCTGCTATTTTCATCTTAAGCTTTTCTTGCTTTGGTATAGGGGTGTTTGAACTGGCAAGAGAGGCGGGATTTATATATGATGTGGAGGAAATGGCTTCTCTATTATTAGGAACAGTAATCTCTAGTTGATGGCTGATATTATGGCAAAACGCAAAGGGATTTGCATCACCCAGGATTGTGATCTCTACACCGTTATGTGGGAACTTGATACATTGATGGTAGGTAGATGGAACGGCTTGCATGGCATGTATCCAAGGTCTCCCTAATAATAGATTGTATGGCAGAGGAAGGTCCAGAACCTGACAGATGATGTGTTTTACCACAGGGCCCACGCGGATTGGTAGCACCACAGCTCCTTTGGATGAACGCTCTGCATCGTCATAGGCTTTGATGGTGATCTTCTTGCGAGGATCCACTGATTCTATTGCATGTCCTAATGCTGTGACCAACTGTAGTGTACAAATATTTAGGCCTGCTCCATTATCTATCAAGACTCGCTTGATCCTGTGTTGGTTGATAAAGCCTTCAATGTGTAGTGAAGCGTTATGAGGTTGCTGGAAGGAAGAGTTGTCACTTTCGGAGAAAGTGAGACAAGGTGATGACTTTAGACTTCCAACCATGGCTTGAAATTGGTCTGTATTCAGGTTTGCAGGGACTGACACCTCTTGGAGTGCTTGATCCAAGATAGTTTTATGAGATGGTGATAGACGCAAAAGCTCTAAAATGGATATAAGCGCAGGGGTTTTGTCTAATTGTTCCACAAGATTGTACTGCTTTGGGATGGAGGTGGTGCCTTATGGAGTTGCCTTTATGGTAACTTTGCCGCGACACGTAACAACATTGCAATTTGAGTTGGGATTTTTGAAGGTTATAGTTGCAACTTGTTCACTGACATCATACAGATGATTTACAGTGTAATTATACGTAGCCTGTGTATAATCAGTGGTATCAGTGCCTCACCTAGAAGTGGAAGGACCCCTTTGATCTTGTGATGGAAGTGGATTTTTGAACATCAGATGATCATTATTTGTCATTTTTGGGTCATGTCCTTCAATTTCAATTTCTCCTCGGTCAATAAGATCCTGGATAAGATCTTTTAATTGGTGACAATTACTTGTCTTGTGTCCTCTCCCTTGATGGAATTCACAGTGTTCAGTATCTCGCCACCATGCCGGTTTGACTTGAGGCTCATAGTTTGATAGTTTAGGTAGAGTGACCAAATTTTGAGAAATGAGTTGTCGCAATACTGTTTCAATGGGTTCCCCTAAGGGAGTGTATGTGCGTTTCTGTTTTTGCTAATGAGGTCTTGGTTCATCGTGAGACGTGATGCGACCTTGATTGGAAGGAACATTTGTGTTATTCTGAGGTGGAGGATTTTGTCCTGCAAACTGAACCACAAGTTGTGCGTTTTGGATAGTCTGGGCATCCACAACCCCGTCATTGATGATATTCTTGTTTTTGTTCCAAAAGCTTGGTTTATCACTATTGAAGCATGGGCGAGGACCATCCTTTGGTTCATTAAAGATTTTGATGAGTCCTTTCTTGATAAGTGCCCGTTCGCATTTTAAACACTTGGTGATCATATCATTAAAAGAGTCTGTGTCTTTGACATCCAGGTGAAATTCCATTTCTTCGTTTAAGTTGGAAATGAATATTTCCACTAGTTCTCATTCAGGTAACTGAAGAGAACGTCTGCTAGATATTTGGCGCCATCGTTGCAAGAATACTGAGAATAATTCACCTAGTTTTTGTTTGGTGTTGCACAGATCAGCCATGGTGATGTCATGTTCAATGTTATGAGAGTAATGAGCTAGGAACTTCTGGATGAGTTCCTCAAATATTCTAATGCCACCCGGTAGTCGGGAAAACCATGATGTGGTTGTTCCTCCCAAGCTTTGGGGAAAAAGTGCATTAGGTAGGTGTCTTCATATGCTACTTCAAGACAAGCGGAATGAAATTCTCTGACATGATCACAGGGATCTCCCTTTCCTCTATATTTTTCAAATTTGGGTGTTCCGAACCTGTGTCGAAAGGGTGGCATGTAAAGATTCCTATCAAAAGGATAGGGACAAATGTCATTGAGTGAGAATTGGTTAGTCTTGACACCACTATGAAGTTGTTTGGTGAGATTCTCGACTTGTTGCTGCAACATCTCCAGTTCATTTGGAGGAGGAGGTGGTGGGTTACCTTGAGGAATGTTATATCTGATGGGATCTCTACCTCTTTCCTCTTCATGGCGACTGTCTTTTTGATGCTTGTCTTAATTGGGCAAGATCAAAGTCAAAAGGGAGTTTTGCTCCCTCTTGAGCGAGTCTTAAGAAGTGAGCGTCTGCATTACTCCTGAGTATTTCGTCAAATAATCTGTTAAAGAGAGGGTTATGCTAAGCCCTTTCTATTGTTGCAGGAGTAGGAGTACTTGGGTTTTCGTCATTCGCATTTCCTCCAAGTGCTTCTTGAAATTCGTTCAGATTTTCCTCTTCTTCTTCTTCCATTTCTATTTCTCGTTATCTCGACTGTGATCGGGTTTGAGCCATTTTGCTTTACAAGCTTTTGTTGAAGTTGTGTGAAAATGATGATGAGTGTTTGATGAAATGAGAGATTTGATGGTTGATGAATTGTGTTGTATGTGGATCTCTAGCACTTTTAAGGTAGATGTAACCGAAATTCCTTCTTTGAATTGCTTGTTTGTTTGATAAGTTTTGATGTGATAAGGTGTAGAGAAATCTGAGATGTGTTACAGATTTAACTACCTAGTAATGAGAGGATTCACTCATGAACTAGTTTTAACCTGCATAGATGTGTTTCTTAGGATGAGTTTATCCTAGATGTAGAAACAATCTAAAAAGTGGTGTGATGTGTTTGATTCGAGCAATATCTAAAAAGGAATCTTGGGACAAGAACCTCTTAATGTTTTGAGAGTTGGGACGGATTGATGATGAAGTGATGATGGATGAGTAAGATGATGGATGTTTTGTTTTCAACTTTCAATAAAAACTTTGTGTTACAAATGGGACAAACTCTACCTCTTCCCTTTCGGGTGTTGGTGGTTTTTCTCGAGCTGTGTTGTATGTGATACAGACGTTTGGGAAGAAGTTGGGATTAATCTTTCCTCCTTGGTTTTTGTGATAACTCAGAGCTCTATATTGCATAAAAGCTCTGCGGTTCAATGATTCACAATCAAATTTGTTTGTTTTTCCTTGAAGGTAAAGACGCATGCGATGCAGAAAGACTCTATGTGAGACAAAGATTTGTCAATTTATATAGAAGAACTTCCTTCTTTTGATCAAAGTCTTTGAGCTTAATGGTCTTCTTTTCAAGTTGATATTCTGATGACGCTTCTTCTTTTGCAAGATGTGAAGAATGGTCATAAAATTTGACTCTTTGTTGTTTGCACTTTGTTTTTGGTATTGTTTTTGAGAAATGTTGGATAAATACTTTGTTTTTGGGATTGATTTTCTGATTCTTCTTTGACAAGAAAACAAAGCAAGCACACAAACACAAGAATGTTGCCTAAAAGGTACAAATGAGTATGGGTCTAGATCAACCCAATCCTTGGACTTGTATATGACCCTTCCTTTAGATGTATTTTAAGGTGTATTTCCAAAGCCTAAAGTCAGCTCAATTTGTACTAGGTCTTTAAAACGAACACACTTCAAACACTTTTTATCCCTAAGGTCAAATGGCCAGTTGTGATAAATTTAGCCCACATCTTGATATTTCTTCGACTTTGGTACTACATACCTTATGAATCCCGCCGTGGCAGGTAAGGATGTGATATACTAAGTCTTGCACGAGCATAACAAATAGATGATCCCTATGATGCGGGAGTCACCACTTTTATCAAGCCACAAGTGACTTTTCAAAAAGCTATGTTTCTACTCAAGGAAATATGTATGGTGAGTATCTTGGGAGCAAAACCATCTATGCTCTTGCACTAAATTATATCTCAAATATCCTCAATCAATAGAACGGGTGGGATACTACTTAAAGGTGTTTAGTCATGTTTGATGTTTTTGGACATAAGCTCATTCTACAGTGACTCACTTAAGAGCCTTGTAACTGGTGGTGGGGCCCATTTGTCCTTTCGACCAGTTACACTGTAGCAATAGCTATAGCCAAGGCTACAGCTTTCGCTCTCACCTGATTTCTATAGCGGCTCGAAAGATTTACCGCTCGAGGTCGTTCCCAAGAGTATCGATCTCTTGGCAGGCCTCTCTTAAAAAGATAAAATTGTGAGTGTTACTGACACTTTTCTCTTGCACCTAGGACCACGAGAGCCAAGGGAGAGGATAGTGTGTGTTAGAGGTAGGACCAATCGACTGACCTTTTTGCACAAGTGTGTCAAGCACAAAATTCACTTGTTCTTTTTAATCCATCATCGCAAATGTGATCTAACTATTTGGAGATGTTGCTCCAACAGCCATGGTGTTCTTTTTAACTTCAAAGGCAATGTGTTTTGTAATTTAGAATTTGGAAATCCTGGTCAACTTAATGAAAAATACGTTTGCTTGAAGTAAAATTTGTTTGCAAAAAATCAAAACAAGTGGATTGTTCTTTTTACTTGCCCCAAAATTAAAGTGTGGATTGTGATTTTTTTAAGTTTGATGCAAGGAAATCAAATTTGTTTGTTGATTTTAAGCACCAAAAGACAAGTTATCCTAACTAGAAAGCAATAGAATTTTGTGTTTTTCAAGTTTTAATGCACCAAAAGACAAGTTTGTGATTTTTTTTATTTTATTTTTATGGTGAGTTTTAACCTGCACAAACAAAAACGTGTTAGTAAAATCAATGTCCAAGGGGGGCTTCCACAAACCTAAAAATTTCCACATTTTTGGTTACAAGGTGATTTGGATGACACTCTGTTACAATAGCGCTAGTCTGTGTTTAAGCAGAGGTGCTACTTAACACAAAAGCGCTTAAAGAAGGGGAGAGACAGAGAGGCAAAAGTGCTAGAATAGTTCAAAAGCGCCAAAATAAGTCCAAAAGCGCCAAAACAAGTCCAAAAGCGCTGAAATGAGGACAATAGAGCTATTGTAAGAACAATAGTGCTAATTGCATAAATATCGGTAGCGCTAGAACATGTTCAATAGCGCCAAAGCGCAACTTGTGTGACACTTTCAATAGTCAGACATGTTAGTTTGCTAAAAACAATGATATTTTGATGTTCGATTCACGTCGGGTTCACCAAATGATGCCCTGCAAAATGGACAAGGTTAGCAAATGATAAACAACACAAAAGACACAAGAAAATCGTTAGTGTTAGTCAATCAAAAACTAATCTAAAAAGGCATACCAAGAGAGACACTAAAAACATAAAAGCATACTTAACTAACAAAGCAAATATGGTGAGGCATCTCCAAATACCTCCTAACATGCTCTTAGTTTCTTTCTCCCTTGTTCCTCTCCTCTCCAAGTTCCAAAATAGTGTAGCTCTCAGTAGCTTTTTGCACTATGGATGCTTATGGAGGATTGAGATTTAGTATTGTGCTTCAAATATGAAATGAAAAGCTAATACTATGCTATTGATGCTAAAATGATTTATTTTAACCAAAATAACAAAGATATTAGTTTGCTATGCTAAATGCTCTCTTAAAATGTCTATAGCTTAAATGCATACAAGTTTTCAGGATCTGGATTATGAAGAAATCGGCTCTATTTATAGGAAAAATGGAGCAATGGATGGTTGAGATTGAGTAATCTCAACAAGGGTCAGGATTGAATGATTTCAAATCCATGTGAGGGCTTTCAACCCAATCTCAACATGACAAGTGTCAATGTGAGATGGGTTGAGAGGAGAGGGAATAAGCATTTAATGCTTGACATGACCTTGGGAGTTAAAGTCAAGGTTGGTTGAATGAATAAACTCTTTATTCAAAGAATAAAGCCTTTATCCAATGGATAAACTCTTGTGCAAATGTGAAATGGATGAATATGGTCAAAACAATAAATGTTTGGGGAGACAAGTTTGAAATAACCATAAATGGTTATGTAAGAGCCATAAATGGTCATGTAAGAGCCATTAGTGGTCTTGGAAGACTTTGGGGGTTAATTTGTTGAACACACAAAGCATTAAATGCTTTTCAAAGACTTTGGAGTCTTTGAGAAGTGACTCCATTTTGCTTAGGAATGTGACAATAATTAGGGGATGGATTAGGCTAATTAGGAAGGGGTTAGAAGAATCTAGAAGGGGATTTAGATTTTGCAAGTGGATTTGGTGGGTGAGGGAAAATAGGATTTTATTAAAATAAAAATTCATTTATTTCAATAAATGTGTGTAAGTTGCATTTGTAGGAAAATGCAAGTGGGAGGGGATAATGATTTAAATAAATGTTTGATTTAATTTATTTAAAAGAGGAATAGGGAATTTTAATTAAATAAATAGATTTTATTTAATTCATTGATTTGAATTGGTTTAATGAATTAATTAAAATAAATTGAATAATTTATTTAATTAATAGGAGAATGTTTGGAGATGAATTAATTAAATATTAATTTAATTAACTGATGGCTAGTGGATTTTTAATCAAATAAATACAAAATATTCATTTAATTAAAATGGACAGATTTATGTGACTACAATTGTAATACTCTAAAATTGGTCATCTAAATCATGGGCCCCTAATCTCGACAACATCATCAAGGTCCTAACCAAAGGCAATTAAATCAATCTTGAGCACACAATTAATTAATTATTCAATCATTACATGTCACATGGCAAATCAATTACTCAATATTAATTAAATATTTATTTAATTAATTGAATCACTCCAAGAATATCATTTTGATCAATTATCCTGTTTAATTTATTAAATATCCTAACATATTTAATTAATTAATTAATTTGCCATTAATCATACAAAAAGGAATTAATTTATTACAAAAGAGGAATCAATATGCAAAGCAAGAGTTAAATTGAAAATAAAATAAAAGAATTGAATTGAGAGAGAAATCAAACTTGAGATATTATTCCTTCTTCTAAATTGAGAACTTGAAATCAGAAAAGTAATTAATTGAATTATTATTCATTCTCTAAAATTGGAACTCAAAGCTTTTGATAAAATAAGTTCAGTTGCATTGAAAAGACTCTTTTCTTGAATAAATCAAAGAAATATGCATCGAATCACCTATTTTTATCTCAAGTGCATGGAATTAATTAATTCTTATCACCAATGCAACTCGAACTTATAATCTGAATGCATTTCAATTAAATTATAATTGGAATCTATCTCAAGGTTAACTGAATCTGATTTCTCAATTAATTCAATTATCCTAAATTGTGTTTTTTCTTGATCTCTCTTGAATTTCTATAAATTCAACCTTCAACTCTCATTCAAAACACCCTAGAGATTTATTGTTATTATACAGTTTTTGCTCTGGAGTCATTGAAAATATTGTGCTTGCTTTTATTGCATCTTAGTTTAACTTTTTGCATATTTAGCTTAATTATGATTGCTTGAATTCATTTAGCTTACTATTCATCCATCTAGCATAATCTTGCATCCATTTAGCTTAATATCATGCTCATGCTCATATAGATTAAAATCTTTCGTTTAGGTGTTGTCTAGTCACTGGTATTTGCTTATACAAATCTGAGAGCAATCTATACCCGCATTTACTAGAAGGCAATAGGTCACTTTGTAATGGTTTATTATTTATTGATTATTGATTTACTAACCATGCATCTAATGGCTTAATTGAAGTGTTGTGTCTTACAGATTACAGATTCTTATTCCACTTTAAAACAAATGTGATTTGATGAAAATCAAGTCAATGACAGTGCTCGAGAATAGCTCTCCTTTGTACCTTCAGGTATATTAAACCTTTGTTTTCAAGGCTAGGAAACCTTTTAATTGAGTTTATACCCCGATGCACCGAACAAATCCCTTACTAGTTCCAATTAAAATTAGAAGCTACCCGATTCACCTCCGAAGGGGGGGATAATATTTGTGCAAGAGAGATAGTAACTATCCCATGACACTTGCCATATCATGCCCCCATTAGCATTTGGAGTTGGCTAATACGACATTGAGAATCCATTGTGTGAGAGTCAGCAGTTGTATTCTAATTAGCTATTGGGTGTGTACCTAAGTCAGCAAGAAAAGGTTTTCTTCTCTCACCAATTTCCATAGGGTTTGCATGCTGTGATTGGATTCATTATACATATTGGGTGTTTACTGTGATTTCATCCCTAAAACTGAAACTGGAATACCAAAACTGGAAAAAACAATAAACAACTCAGTGATCAAAACTCTGTCCGTGTCACAAACTAGTTTATGTCAATCATAAAAAACTCAGTCCATCTCAAAACTGGTCATTGTCAGTCATCACAAACTCAGTCTCTCAGAATTTTGTCTTTGTCTAGTAAATAGTCATACGAGTCTTCTGATTTATCGTCCTGCTACATATCTGTGTCGTACAAAATTTCATCAGGTTTAATAGTTTGTCTTCTGAGCCTCAGTTCTATGTCATATGAAATCTGATAAACTGTCATCCTGCTTAGGGAATTATCATCTGATCTCTGATTTTGTATCGTACGAAACACCATTGAATTCATCAGTTTGTCATCTGAGGTATACCCATTTGTTGTGCGAACATAGGCAACAAAACATACGAAATTCTATTTCTATCGTCCTGAAGCTATTAAACTGTCATCTGGTCCTACAAAACTTGTCGTACGAATCTCTGATTTTGTCAGTCCAGAATAGTCAAACTTGCCTAAAACAGTCTACAGCGAGCATAAAACTGCTTATCATCATCCTGAGCATAAATAGATCAAAATAGTGTACCTCTGCTATTCGTGTTGCACGATTTTGTTTATCATCTTTTAGCTAGTTCAATCAACCACTTATCAAACTTCAGTCACTTAGATAACATCTTACACAGGATAGATCATTCCTGAAACCAGACTAAGTCTTAGTCACTTCTCTCAAATCAAACTAGGTAACTTAGATCACGTCTTACACATAATAGATCTTTCCTGAAACCAAACTAAATCTTAGTTGCTTCTCTCAATCAATACGTTAAATGAACAACTAGCTCTGAATTTGATCTTGACTTATGCATCACAAACAACTCTAGGTCACATCAGTCAAGAAAAATGCCTATTCAAACCAGAAGTTCTCGTAAGAAAGCTACCGAGGGCAAAGGACAATCCTTTTCATATCAAAATAATCCATTTTACATAAAGGATCCTCTCACTGATAAACCTTCATCATTAGGTATGCCAATTTTTTATCAACCCTTATCTCCCACCATATCTGGAACAAGACAAGAAAGACAAGATACTAAACACAAAACTTATGATGATATCAGTATTCATACTACCGATAATGATTCCTCATCAAGTGAATCTGAAGCCTCTGAACCTCCAGAAACTAATATACAGAAATGTCAAAAAGATAAATATTTTTGAAAAATGATGAAGGTTATCATGGCTATGCAAAAAGAAGACTATTTTCTAGAACTAGCAAAGCAAGGAGCTAAACTTCCTACTGGTTATAACGTTGACGCCCTCATCACTAAAGAGGAAGAGACACCATTAGCAATGGTAAACAAAAAATTACAAGCCTTAGAAACTGAGATCACAAAACTGAAAAACAAGGATAAATCACCAAAACAATATTCTCTGGACACAATATGCCCATTTCCAATTGACAAAAACTTATACATGCCTCCATTTCCTTCATGAGTGGAGATCCCAAAATTTAACAAATATGATGGTAACTCAGATCCCCAAGACCATATCAGAGAATTTTGTGCTCCATGTATGGAGTTCATGCACGACCAAACGTATCTCATGCACCTTTTCCAGAGAAGTTTAGGGGGAAAGCTATGGAGTGGTTCTCAAGTCTACCTATGGGAATAAAAACTTTTGAAGAATTAATCCAACTGTTTCTACAACAATACTCCTATAACATTCTATTTGCATTTTTGATGATTATGTTGTGATTGTCATTGATGGACACACACTTGCTATGAGATCACTCTTTGTAAGTATGAGTTATGCTCAACCGGTATTTGTTCCAAACTAGTATCATGTATTATAGTCTTTAGACTATCGTTGTTTTGCAAAAAGTGTTTACCGACCCAAGCGACATGAAGACCTCAAGCGGTTCGAGGATCTCAAGCGGAGCCGAGCAAAGGAACTAAAAGCGGCAATTATCATTTTCCCAGTCTTCATTTCTGTCAACCGGTAATCAGTAAAGTTGTGTTAACCGGTATTACTCTGAGTTCCCAACTGGTAATCAGTAAAGCTGTGTAAACCGGTATTACTCTGAGTTCCCAACCGGTAATCAGTAAAGTTGTATGAACTGGTAATATTTTGTGATGAGTTACCATCCACTGACACTTTGTCGGTGATTTTGTGTCGCGTTACCAAATGTGTCCAGATGCACTGAACCTAGGAACTTGTAATGTAATTCTATTGGACCGACATGAAATCGGATTCCTTTATAAGGACATCATGTCTAGGGTTTTAGCTGTTGTTAGGGTTTTTAATAGTCTATGAGTTTTTGCATGTATGATATGAGGAGAGAAGATCAAGTTTGTGCGAAGTAACAGAGAGTGGAGATATTGAAGACTGAAGTAATTTTGAAATGCATTAACAATGAGCTATCAAGGATCTAACCAAGCATATTGTGCTAGTATCTAGATCACTCACTTGTTGATTATTTACACCTTCGACAAGTCTGAAAACCCTTAACTGGGTAGGCCTGGGAAAGCCTATGTAAATCCTCTAACAAGGTGGTTCACAACTGTGGATCTGAAAACCTCTCACAAGGTAGTCTTTAATCGGACTTATCTCCTAACAGAGATTGAGATTCCTAACAGGATCTATTCTGGTAAAGAACATTGTATGACCTTAACCGGTCTGACCTTAACCGGTCTAGTTACTATTCTGTAGATAGTTACTTGTGAGTTTCATCTCACCGTGGTTTTTCCCATTTGGGTTTCCAAGTCAAAATCTCTTGTGTTATGGTGATTGTGCTTCTATGGGTGAATGCCTTATTTGCTGTCTGGTTTGCATTTGTGTTAACCGGTTTGTTTGTAAAACTGTTTTATTGGTTTACTGCTAGATTGTTTAAGTGTTTGAGTTCAGTATTTTTTGGTATACTAATTCACCCCCCCCCCTCTTAGTATTCATCACATTTGTCACCCAATCACTATGATAGAGCTCTGCAATACCAAACAGAAAACATGAGAGCCCTTTCTCACTTTTCTCCAACGATGGAGAAAGATGTTCTCTAGATATTCACAACCTATTCCAAATTCTAAGAAGATGGACATCTTTGTCAACAGCCTAATCCCATGATTAAAATACAGTATCCAAATGCAAGTATATCCCTCATTCAACAAAATGGTAGGCAGTGCCCTTAGAATGGAAGATGTGCTTATAAAGAAAGGAGATATCTCACTTTGGAAAGAAACACAACAAGCATCCAATTCCAAAGAAAAGAACAAATATTGGAAATACGACAAAGACAACAACATAAATGTTGTTAATGACGGAGTAGTGGACACTGTTAAAACAAACTCAAAGCCCACAATATTTAACTTGGCTAGTGGCACACAAGCAATTAAAGCAACTGAAACTGCAGCAGAAAATCCTCTGAAGAAAGTAAAAGAGTGGTTCAAAGAGAAACCTTGGCTTTCGAGTCCTAAACGCGACTTCACTCCTCTCAATGAATATTACGAATCCGCTTTCAAAACTTTATTGGGAAACGATCTGATAACCTTACCAAACAATTCTAGACCATATGATTTTGAAGTCAAACCAAAATGCTGGAGAGAAAATGAATATTGTGAATACCATCGAAACAAAGGTCATAATACAAACAACTGCATGAAGTTCAAACATGAGATTCAAGATCTCATAGACGCTAGTAAAATTGTTATCGGGAATCACCCGACAAACGCTGATCACAAAGCATTTAAAGATCCCTTACCTATTTACGAACAAGGTGATTCGTCAAAATCAAAAGGAGGCATGAAAGTCAATTACACTTACCCCAACAATGACAATATGATCAACATGATCAAGTCTTCCCAACCTGAATATTGCAATGTGATTATAACCGAAGACAAACAACATGAATCACAACGCGAAAATGCTATGACCCATTCTCAAAAGAAAGTCACTCTCCAGGGAGCTAGTTCTTCAACTCCTACTCAAACGAAGTCAAACCTACCAATCTCATTCAACAAACAAACAGATACAATATTTGCTAAATTTAAATAGTTAGCTTCATCATCATCCTCTGGATATAGCATTTTTGAACAGTTGAAAAGAACAAATGCTCAAATCTCCATCTTTGAATTACTAAAAATCTCTTCTGCTCGCAAAGAGATCTTAGACAAGGCCTTGCTCACCACTAATGTTCCAAAAGATTTAGATATTGATCGGTTTCAATCTATGGTGGGTCATCTGACTTCATCTCACTATCTGACCTTCTCTAAAGAAGATGACAACTCACTAAATCACCCACATAACCAGCCATTGCACATTGAAGCCATGATCCATAAACATCGAGTTAAACGTGTTTAGATAGATGGAGGCGCAGGGTTGAATATCTGTACTTACAATTTACTTACACAGCTAGGAATTTTTGAAAATGTCATTGATCCGACAAAGAAAATAACAATGAAAGCCTATGATGAAGAAGAAAGGACCTCTAAAGGTCTGGTATTATTACCAATCAAGGTGGGACCTGTTAAAAGAGATGTCATTTTCCAGGTACTTGATCTTCCTCTGTCATACAATATCCTACTAGGCAGGCCATGGATTCATGAAATGAAGGCAGTTCCATCTACATACCATCAATGCTTAAAATTTCCTTATAACAGAGTTGAAGTCAGTATTCCTGCTGATACGAATTTCACCTATAATGCACTGAAAAAAGGTGTTGATACCTTTGTGCCTCATAATAGAGCAGCCTCTACAAATGAAAGTTTAGAAGCCCTGATGAAGGACTTAGAAAAGAAATTGAAGATTACAAATACTGGCATGGATGGATATAAGATAGAACCAGTACTTTCATTAGTCTCTCTCCCTCCATAACCAAAATAGTTGGGCAAACCATCAGAGGCTATGAGGACACAGACTTTAACTCCGAATATCATATATGATGGTCTTTTGTACAGTCTTCTACTTCCCTGGCAGATGAAATAGAAGAGGATTCTGTTCTAAAATGGCTTTTTAAAGAAGATACTAAAAACAAATAAGTGCGACATTGTGAGATTTCCTCAACACAATATGGTCTAGGCTACAAAATGATGCAACGCATGGGATACTCAGGTATCAGTTCCCTGGGAAAACATCAAGAGGGTATTATTGAACCTATTCAGCTACAAACAAAGTCTACAAATGATAAGGCTGGACTGGGATACAATCCAAAAAAGACATCACACCAAAAACATGCTTCTAAGTCCAAGTGGAAGAAAAAGATACTTCTTTCAACATCAAAGCAAGTAAAAACTCAACAAACTCAATTAGAGTGTGGAAAAGAACAAGAAGAACTAGCAATCAAGATAAAAGAAACAATAGGTACTCAAGTCCCAATGGTATCAGCTACAATACTACAAGAAGTAGAAGTTCCAGAGGATATGAAAGACGAAGTAGAAAGAATCAGAGAATTGTTTGCACCACTAAAAATTCTAGTCACATACACTGGTAGGCAAAAAGTGGATGATTCAGAGACTGACTCAAATGAGTATGAATGGGGTCCATACCACCTCTCAGATACATCCATTATAGAAACTCCAGTTTAATCTAGCGACATCACAGATGATACTCAAAAGCTGATGCGCTTAAAGCTAGAAAAAGAGATATAGGAAATCAGACTAAAAAGACAAGAAGACTATGAACAAAGGTTGAAAGAAGGAAGAATACAAGAAAAATTTTCATCTATTAAATACCCCTCTAATAAGACAGAACAAATCAGGTATGGGACTACACAAGAAGAATTGGAAGCTATAGAAGCAAAACCAGTCATTAGTCCAGAGGAAGCTGAATGGAGTAGACGACAGAGATTCATAGAACCATCAAGGTTATGTCAACAAGTATGTTAGATACAAATAATAAATGAACCAAATCTTGAAGGAACTTGCAACATTAAAGATGTAGGTATTGATACCATACATACATTCACTCAATCACTTGAAGAAGACTTGAAAACTTCATCTGATGACTCTGATGACTCTGACAACAATCCTATTTATGACAATATCTACTTAGTATCAAACTTTGAATCCTCAGACATAAACAATGAGAATTTGTCTACTGATCTTATTACTGTCGAACCACGATGTGTAGTTAAGTCTGGCATAGAGAACGATGCTACAAGTAGTTCTATTGAATTAGGTCAACTGAGTATTAACGTGCACTTTAATAATCATGTTCTGACTCTTCCTAGTCTCAAGACATTCACGCAAGGTAGTCTACTGGAACTCAACTTTTTGATTCGCATTTATGATGACAATACCGTGAACTCCCTTGAACCTGTCCAAACTCTATCCTTGGTACATCCTGAATTAATTGACTGTAGTCTACAAGACCAACCTATGAATGTACCTACTTTTTCTAATGACTACATGCTAGCCTATTACCTCAATGTAGTTGAACCCATGGACTCTTCCACTAGCGAACAAAGTGCAAACATGATTGAAATGGACATCAAGTATCTTAGTCGCAAAAATTAGAAAAATAAAAATAAAAGATCTGATGGCGAAAACCACATTATGGCAGTGTCAGAATTTGAAAAAGAGAAAATAAAGGATGTACCTAAGGGTGAAAACCTCTTTGAGGTGTCTGAAGGTGAGATACTTTATATACTGCCAACTCACTTCCAAGAGAGGTCTTCTATATTGATCGAGCCAACTCAGCCATTAAATATTGGGAGTCAAGAGACACCACACATCATTCACTTAGCTCAATCAATATCAGCAGAAGAATTGAAAGATTTCACTAATCTCTTTTCAGAAAAGAAGATCAATTTTGCATGGACGTACTCTGATATGCCAGGCCTAGATCTTGATCTCATCATACACCATCTTTCTATTACACCAAGAGTTAAACCAGTCAAGCAAAAAATCTGTAAGATGCACCCTCACGTGGCACTGCTAGTCAAGGCTGAGCTAGAAAAAATGCTAAAAGATGGATTTATCAGAGCTATAGACTATGTGGAATGGATATCAAATATAGTACATGTATCAAAGGCAAACAAATCTATTAGGGTTTGCATAGATTTCAAAGATCTCAACAAAGCTTGTCCGAAGGATGATTTTCCATTACCAAACATTGATATGATAGTCGATATGACTGCTGGGTATGAGATGTACTCACTAATGGATGGATTCTTCAGGTATAAGCAGATCAAAATAGCTCCTGGGGATCAAGAAAAGACAGCTTTCACCTGTGCATGGGGAACCTTTTGCTAGAACGTCATGTCATTTGGGCTAAAGAATGCAAGAGCAACTTACTAAAGAGTAGTAACAACTATCTTTCATGACATGATGCATAAGAACATGGAAGATTATGTTGATGACACCTTAGTAAAGACTATGAAGAGATCCACCCATATTCAAGAGCTAGGCCTCATACTAGACAGAATGGAAAAATTCAACTCCGACTAAATCCTAAAAAGTGTGCATTCAGGGTAACATCAGGGAAATTAGTTGGCTATATCATTTCAAAGAAAGGAATTGAAGTTGATCCTGAGAAGGTCCAAGCTATAATAGAAATGCCACCTCCAAATAATATCAATCAAATGAGAAGTTTACAAGGACGTCTCCAATCCATCAAACACTTTATTTCTTACCTAGCAGATAAATCTCAACCCTTCACAAAAGTATTAAGGAAAGGAGTAACATACAACTGGGATCAAGAATGTGAACAACACCTTCAACAAATCAAATAATACCTGTCTAATCAGCCAATATTGATGCCACCAATTCAAGGCAAACCATTGAATCTATATATATCAGCTACTGATACATCACTGGGGGCACTTCTGGCACAACATGATGAGAATAAAAATGAGCAAGTTATATATTACATTAGTAGAACCTTGGTGTATTATGAAACTAACTACACTATAATAGAAAACGCATGCTTGGCATTGGTCTTTGCATCACAAACATTGAGACACTACATGTTAGCACATTTAATCAAGCTGGTGGCTAAGATTGATCTGCTCAAATATCTTCTCAGTAAAGCAACACTTACCAGAAGATTAGCAAAATGGGTCATGGTCCTTATAGAGTTTGATATTGAATATGTGGAACACAAATCCATCAAAGGACAAGTAATTGTAGATCAACTCGTTAATGCTCCACTTGAAGACACTCAACCTTTGCATATAGAATTTTCCGATGAATCAATCATGCACCTTACTCAACAATCATGGAAGATGTTCTTTGGTGGGTCTTTCACCCAACATGGTTTCGGTGCTGGAATACTTTTTATTACTCCTTAGAAATATTCAATCCCAAAGGCTTACAAGATTATATTCCCTTGCACAAACAACATTGCAGTATGAAGCTTTGGTAAACGAGATCAAGCTAGCTATCGAATGGAAGGTTATGGAATTACACATCTATGGAGATTCTCAGCTAATCATCAATCAAATAAATGAAACATATCAGACTCGAGATGAGAAACTGATGCCTTATAAGAAAATGGTTGACGATCTCAAGAAGTATTTTGCTTTTGTATCATTCCAGCAGATTCCCAGATCAACAAATAGAGCAACAGATGCTATGGCCACCTTGGCGTCTATACCTAAGTTACAGGAATCTAATTTTTGCTTTAAATTCCTAGTGGAAGAGTTACATTACCGTGCCTACGATTCTCCTGAGTTCCAAATAGTATGTTCTATTATTGAACATGACTCATCTCGATACAACACATTTACTCTTATCTATGCGACCAAATTATCCCTGAGAATCTTACCCGTAATGAGAAAAGGAACCTAACCCGAAATGCTTCACGGTACGTAATCATCGCTAATGATCTATTTAGGCGAAGTTTGGATGGTACTTTGCTTAGGTGTCTTGAAACTGAAGAGTCCCAATGTGAATTATTGGAAGTCCATGAAGGTATTTGTGGATCTCATTCAAATGGTCTAACTTTAGCTCGTAAACTACTACGGGCTAGATACTACTCGCCAAACATGGACAAAGATGCTATAAAGTTTTCTAAAACTTGTGAGAAGTGTCAGCTACATGGGAATCTCATACATGCTCCAACTAGGGATCTCATACCCTTCATTACAGATTGGCCTTTTCAACATGGGTGTTTGATCTCATTGGCCAAATATATCCTGCATCATCTAATGAATACAAGTTTATCATAACTGCCACTGAGTACTTCACCAAGTGGGTAGAAGCGGTTCCGCTCATCAAAGCAACTGGTAAACAAGTAGCTCTGTTCATCCTAAACCATATCATTTGTGTAAGGCCTTCCCCAAACCAAGCTTTGATTAACTTAGTTGACCATGTTTGACCCTATTTATAAATGCTATATAATACAAAAGAATGGACTGTGTTAGACCGATAGATTTGTGAGAGAAGACATTGAACCAGGTTATAGAGTTATTTCACCCGGTGGTGTATACTTTGATGTATTATGAATTTGAAATCCTAAAAGATCCATTGATTGGATAATCTTGATTTAACGTATGTCGGTTGTGTCTGGATTTTGAACTTATATGATTCCATGAATTGGATAACATTGATGAATATTGATGCTTCATTTATATGCTTTATGATATAGAACTCTATATGATTATAGAATAGGATAAATTGGAAATGATGTATGTCATTATTGGATGTGCAGGACTGTACGATGATGATAGAATTAGGATGTATGTTTTATGTGTGGATCAAAATTATGGGAATTATGATAATTGCTTATGTGGATTTATTTGGATATGAGATATATTGAATTGTTCAAATGTAAATTATATGCGAAGTGTTTGATGTGTATTCTAATTCATTTGTTTAATATTATACGAGGTTATTGGAAATTACTAATGTGCATTTGAGTGGCGCAGGAAAAGACATCCATGTGACCATGGAAATATTATGGAGAACCAAACCTAGACCTAAGTATGTTCGTAAAACCAGGGTTTGTCTATTTGGAGAGACAACACCCCGTTTGTGTCGTATTTTATTCGTAATAGTAAATGATGCATGTGTGTTAAATGTTATTTAATTGATTTATGTAAATCCCACAAGAGACATGATTTCAGGTATAATTTTGTAAAAGTATTTTCTTTGTGTCACTTGACACATGTGTGGATTATGTTTGAATTTTTAAATTTGTCTCTTGGTGGGAATTGTTCAACTATAGCTTTTTTTTCAGTTAATGTAATGTGATGCAATAAATGCCTTGGGTAAAGAGTCTTTGGGATGGTCAACATAGGTTTGACCCGAAAATAAACTTCAGAGGGATTAAAAAAGGATTAAATGGACATCTAGGGGTAGTTTAATAGGGTTTCCTAAAGCCCATAAGGTATACCTAAGGGTTAGGGGTAATTTTAGGCAAGTTTCTACTCCCATGTGACCTTTTAGACACCCTAAAAAGTGACTTTTCTAAGTTGTGCGAAAATAAAAATTAGAAGACTTGAACTAAGTTGAAAACCTTCCTTTTCAAATGAGAGTTCCCTTTCCCATTTTACCTTACCTTCCCTTTTTGTTTTTAGAAACTTGTGAGAACTCTCACAATGGGCTTCTTAAGCAAGAATTAGAAAATTAGTGGGTAATCACCCACTCTCCATTTTTGGAGACGAGAATTTTGAAAAAGAAAAAGATAGAATTTGGTTTGAGAATTTTGGCTAAGGGTAGAAAGAGAAGAACTGTGGAATTGGGCTGCTCATCCTCAACAAAACTAGCATACCTTTGGGCAGTTTAAGGTTGGTTGTATTTTTCTTATAATGATTTCTTATTGCATGTGTTTTGAAAGAAATGTTTGTGTAAAAGACTAGTTTTCGTGCATGTATTTCTTGAAAAATTATTTGGTGTTTTGTGTTTATGCAATGTATGTGTTTTGGGAGTAATCAAGACCTCCTACTCTTGGGAGAGAGGAGGGTCTTGTGGGTGGTAGAAGTGACAGCCCTCGAGTGAGAGGCTCTCGTTATGAGAGTGATCACAAGGGATTTTATGTGACCCTTGCTGCATGGCTTGTTTATGCATTGGGGGTCATAAGGAGGGAAATAAGGCATGAATGTCTTGGGGGGCATAAGGAATGTGGGGTTGTTACACTTGATGTATTTGGTTTGCCATGAGGTGGCTATATGTTTTACCATACTTGCAGTCTCCTCAGGGTACTTGGTCCACTACCACCCTTGAAAAGATATCACATTGTGTGGTGTAGTGTAGCCTAGGTTGGGAATGTGATTGTGGTTGTGTTCCCTTGTTTATTTGAGTTTGCATGTGTGTTACCTGTCTAGGGTTTAGTTCTCCGAGCTCGGGGGTGGCTACTAGTTAGCCTAGGTTGGGAGGTGAGCACTCCATGGTCATAGCATTGACTTATTTGCAGGTTGTTGAAAGGAAAGATAAGGACAAGTAGAAGTTGTTGTTTTAAATGTTTGCAGAAAAATATTTGGAAACGAAGTAATTGATATTCTAAGTGCACAAATGTAAAAGGAAACTATATGTTGTACCCAGTTAGGAAAGAAGATGTATCTAATTTAATTAAAGTCCTCATTCAATAGGAATGAGGGACTAGTTTGGGTATTTCACCCTCTTGTAATAATGTCCATATTGGATTCTAAAAATGCCTTAAATAATTGCATTATTTCTGTTAATTTAATATTGCATAAATGAAAAGATTCTGTTGAATATCAGTCTACATTGTTCTTAAAATTTTAATGCTTGCATGCATGTTTATTTTGAAAATAAAAATCAGACTCTTTTCTATACATATATCTGAGTTTTAAATTAACTAATAAAACATTTACTTGTTGTTAAAATTATTGAATTCAGCCATTTATATAAATGTTGTTTAAATTATTGAATTCGGTAAATTACTTGATTACAAAAAATAGAACCTAACGATTAAATGGACTAATTGATTTAAAATAATTTCATAATTCTATAGTTGCTACTTATTTCATTAAAAAATTGTCATTTGGATAGTTGTTGTAAACTCTGACATTATTTAATGCAGAAATAAATTATATAGTAAATCAAATTTAATGGGAATGAATAAATTCTAAAAATGTAGTTCTAAGTATATCTAACGCTGTTAACTTCTTATTTTTTTTTATAGAAAGAAAACCTATATTTAGTTAGCCTATTTATTTCCTTCAGAAACTAAGAAATTAATGAGAATTCCAAAACATAAGCATATAAATAAATATATATCTGTATATATATTTATTTATAAATTTTAGTTTAAATATATTAACATATTTAACATATTGGTGCATATATATATATATATAATTCTATTTTTAAATTTAAAAATATATATATATAAAAAAATAAAACAAAAAATATATATATATAAAAAAATAAAACAAAAAAAATATATAAAAATAAAAAAAAAGGGGGCAAAGGGTTTTGTGGCGCGGCCTGGGATCGTCGCCACTGTGGACTCCACAGTGGACGACGCCCGGGAACGCCGCCACTGTGGTTTCCACAGTGAGCGGCCCCCAGGGACGCTACCACTATGGTTTCCACAGTGAGCGGCGCTCGGGGGCGTCGCCACTGTGGTTTCCACAGTGAACGACGCTCGAGGTCGCCGCCACAGTGGTACTCCCGGGGACGCCACCGCCGCCCTGTCAAACCTTCGACCGCTTCTCCATCACCCCCATTTGCTCGGCCGCCTCCATCTTGGTTGATCGACCCTGCAACAAAGAAAATTTTTGAAACCCTAACCTAGTATGGGTTAGGGTATTCGAAAAGAGATAAAGACAATAAAGAGTGAAAGAAATATATAAAAAAAAAGGGTTATCTTTTTATCATAAGAATTAGGGTTTCTAAATTACTTAATATTTAGTTTAGTTATAGGGAAATAAGTGTGTGGAAAAAGCTACGTATTTCAAATATATGTTGTTTAAATGGTCATTTTATTTTAAAGGGATGTTTAAATTTCTAATTGTTTTGGAGTTAAAATCTTATGAGAAATTTTAATGAATATGGTAAGTTAATTTTGGGTTCCCTCAAGCTAATTTGGAAATTTAATGGAAAAACATAATGTATGTTTCTACAACATTATTATCAGGTAATTATATTTGAGAAGATTTATTAATTGAATTTAAAGCAAGAAGAGATGTGAATATTGAATACAAAATATTAAATAGTTGATGTTTAAAAAAAAAAAGTAATATAAAAGAACTTGATTTAAATTATATAATTACATTTTAGAGATCTAAGAGGTTTTTTTTTTATAATTAAACAGAATGAATCAATATAGTAAAATACTTAATTGAAGAGGATATTGTAATGGTGCAATAAAATTTAGGGACTAAGTCTTGCGAACCTAACTAACCCATGTGGATCTTTTTTATTTGATAATTTAATTATCATAACGATGTTGGCACCTTAATTATAGCTGCTCAATTAGGTAATATTAATGAAATGAAATAGTAATAGTGTTGGTATTTAGTAAATAATGGCTATTATCAAATCTAGTAATTATATTAATGACTTCTTAGTAGGAGATGATCTAATTGTTATTATGAAACGTAACTGAAGAAAAGGACATTTGAGCGAATTGAATAGTACCCTTATAAAGTTAATTTGATCTCTTGATTTTTAGAGTTATCGTAATTGTTACATAAGTAATATTTTGATTTCTATTGTCTAGGAGTTTTACCGAAACTTTAGATTTCTATTTAAACTTTAATTCATCATTCCCTTTAGAAACCCATTTACCTTATAATGTTTTAAAAAGGTTTTGCTTGGAACAATTTGTTAATGTTGTCACAATTAATTAAGCAATGCTTGCACGTAAATAAGTGTTTTAAAAAAAAAATTGGTGGTAGTGTTTTGCCCAAAAGTTTTGGCATGACAATTTGCAGGTATGGGATACCTTCGTCCATTGTGACTGACAATGGAGGACAATTCAAGAATAAAGATCTAGACGAGCTCTGTGAGAAATTCAAAATCAAACAACACTGGTCATCCGTATATTACACTCAAGGTAATGGACAAGCTAAGGCATCTAACAAAAACTTGTTGACTATCTTACACAAAACAATAAATAAATCTAGGAGGGATTGGCATGTGCAGCTCAATCCTGCATTATGGGCTTATAGAACAAGTATCAGAACACCTACTGGGGCTACACCTTTTTCTTTGGTGTATGGATCCAAAGCAGTATTACTTATTGAAGTGGAAATACCATCTCTAAGAGTTTCTTTGCAAGGTCTTGTTACTGATGAAGATTATAAAATATCTAGATTGCAAGAACTCGAGTTGCTGGATGAATGTTGGCAAGTGGTGTTTGATCATTTGAGAGTGTATCAAAAGAGAATGTCCAGAGGATATAACAAGAAGGTTCGACAACGAGAATTTCAAGTTGGTGACCTTGTTCTGAGAGAAAATCCTAAAAATCAACAGTTTTGAGACAACAAAGGGAAGTTTGAACCTAACTGATTGGGTCCCTACATTGTTACTACAGTCTTTGAATCTGGTGCCTATCATCTCTCAACATCGGAAGGAGAATAACTCCGTGAACCGATTTGTTGGAGTTGAGAAACACAACACCACGGGAGCCTAAAGATCTTCTGCAAGCTAAAACAATCTGTAACAAGGAGAAGCGATGAAGCAAAACAATCTGAAGAATAAAACACAGGAAAATATGCTCAAAAGAGGAGAGCTCAATATTCACCAAAATGTGTAATGACATAATGATACAAAGAAAAGAAAATTAACCTTAATAGGTCAAGAAACCCTAAAGGAAAAACCCTAGGCTTGCACATAATAATTAATAAAAGAATTAATTATTATGCACCTAATGTTAGCTTAAGTGTAAAAGATAATAGGGAACTTAAAGAATTAAACAAATATTGTTTAATTAATCAAGTAAAGACCCAATTACTCTAACACCCCCCCTTAAGCTAGACTTAGGGAGAAGCTAAAACCTAGAACAACTACTAAAAGCAGGAAAGATGGCTACCAGCAACAAGGCCTGATCAGGTACCCAAATACAATGAAATCTCTATGAAACGGAGAAAAGGAGAAAACCCAGTGGAAAAAAAATCCTCTCCAAAAAGAGATAAAAGAACATGCTGAAAGAAAAAGAAGGAAGGAAGGCCTCATAAAGTCCCCCCAAGGACAACTTCCTTCACCCCAAGCATAGAGTGCAACTGAAGATAGTGTGGCAATGAAAAAGGTTTCGTGAAGATGTTTGCAACCTGCTCGGCAGTGGGAATGTACTCCAGAATGAGAACACCGTCCTGAATCAACTAGCGGATGAAATGCATGTGAAGCTCAATGTGCTTTGTCCATTGATGCTCTACTAGGTTTCAGGAAATATGAATAGCACTCTGATTGTCACACCAAAGAATAGTGGGACTATCAGGAGGAAAACCAAACGCAGTCATCAACTATCGTAGCCATAAGATCTCCTGACTGGCGAGCACAGCAGCGTTGTACTTAGCCTCTGTAGATGATAATGCATGAGCAGTCTGCTTCTTGCAAGACCATGTGATAAGACCAGAGCCAAGACAGAAAACAAAGCCAGAAGTAGACCTCTGATCAGTGACATTAGAAGCCCAATCTGAGTCAATGTAGCCAACAATGTGAGGTTCCTCTGATGTGTAGTGAATGCCATGAGTACTAGTGCCTCGGATGTACCTCAAAATACGTTTGGTAGCTTGCCAATGACTCTCATGAGGATCATGGGAGAATAGAGAGACAAGGCCAACCGCAAAGGAAATATCAGGACGGGTGTGAGTCAGGTACAACAAAATGCCAACCAACTACCTGTAAAGTGTAGAATCAAATGAAGGAGTGGGACAAGCAGTAATCAAAACAACCCCTAACTGAAAAGGAGTGGGAGCAAGCTTGCAATCAAGCATGCCAAAGAATCGAAGCATGTCAAGAGCATACTTCTGCTAGTAAATGTAGATCCCATCAGAAGACTAAATCACCTGAAGACCAAGGAAATAGTGCAGAAGACCAAGATCTGTCATCTCAAACTGATCCATCAAGGCTCGCTGGGTATGCTGAATCATAGAGGATGAGCTACATGTGATGAGGAGATCATCAACATATAGCACAAGAATCAGGATCACACCCTCAAGAAGGTGAATATACACTGTGTGATCAGAATGATTGCAGGTGAACCCAGTGGAGAGCAAGAAAAAATCCATTTTCTCATACCAAGCCCGAGGGGCCTGTTTGAGACCATACAATGAATGCCGAAGTCTGCAATGCAAAGAACTATCTTGCACAAATCCCTAAGGCTGGTCCATGTAGATTTCCTCTTGTAGGTCCCCATGCAAGAAGGCACTCTTCACATCTATTGGAAAAATAGGCCATCCCTTAGAAGCTGCAAGAGATAGTACAAAGCGAATAGAGTTCATCTTAGTGATAGGGGCAAAGGTCTCAAAGTAATCAATACCCTCAACCTGTGAAAAACCCTTCGCAACAAGACGAAATTTGTACTTATCAATGGAACCATCAACAACATACTTAGTGCGATAAAACCATCGACACCTAACCATCTTTCTGCCCTTAGGAAGAGGACATAGATCCCAAGTATGATTCCTCATCAAAGAAGAATACTCTTCCTCCATAGCACAATACCACTCAGGGTGTCCAGTAGCCTCTGAAAACTTATGAGGATCATCTAAAATAGGATGACTCAAAAGACTAGAACCCACAGTATGAGAATGGGTGCGATGAGTATCGAAAGGATCACCGGCCATAGGACCTGCCGCCTCAACAGTAAGGCGAGCCCACTTGGGCATCTAAGGTGGAGTAGGTGGAGGTGGGGATGGTGGATCATCAGAACCATCATCAGAATCATCCTCAAACAAATCCTGAAGGGGTGCATTGGTCGAAGTAGGCAGAGGAGTAGACACTGCAGTCGGGGTATCCACTGTGAGAAGGCGCTCATCAAACTGAACATCCCGTCAAAATAGGACCTCTCTAGAATCAGGATCAAACAACCTGTACGCCTTAACATCCTCATAGTAGCCAACAAAAATGAGGGGTCGACTCTTCTGCTCCATGACTTTCCTTTGAGCATCAGGAATAAAAGCCCATGCCTCACTGCCAAACACTCAGAAAAAAGAATCATCAGGCTTGTCATGAGACCAAGCCTCCTCAGGAGTCATATGTTGAATAGCCTTGTGCGGCATCTGATTCTGAATATAGTTGGCACAATTGACTGCCTCAGCCCAAAAAGATGAATCCATGGACCTGGACTGAATCATACAATTCGCCATCTCCCGTAAAGTTCTATTCTTGCGCTCAGCGACACCATTCTGATGAGGGGTGTAGGGAATGGTAAACTGATGCTGCAAACCATGCTCAATGCAAAAATCTCTGAAAACCTGATTCACATACTCCCCCCCATTATCTGTACGTATCCACCGAATAGAACAACCAGACTGCTTCTCTACAAATGTCTTGAAAACTCGAAAGGAATCAAAGACATCAAACTTGTACTGAAGTACACCCATGTGCGTTTGGAGAAGTCATCAATAAAAGTGAGTACATACTTGGCCCCAAAAAAAGAAGGAGTGGGAAATGACATGAGATCACTGTGAATCAACTCCAAGGGTGCCAAAGCATGAGAGGCTCTTCCCTTCGGAAAGGGATCTCTCTGATGTTTGCCAAGCACACAACCATGACAAACACCATCAGTGCAGGAAATCTGTGGGAGCCCAAGAACAAGTGCCTATGTACTCATCCACTGAAGATATCTGTAATTGACATGGCCCAAGTGCTCATGCCAAAGCTGACTCACTGAATCTGCATGTGCTATAAGAGATGAACCTGTACCCGAAGGGGGCTCGAAGTCATCAAATCTGTAGAGACGAGATGTAGTATCAACACTCCTAGTAGCCACAACCAAATCAGGGTCATGGAGGTCTCGAATAACCACATCATGTGGTGAGAACTCAATTGTCTTACTAGAGCTAGAGTGGAAAATCTGATAAATGGATAGGATGTTTGTCGAGATGTCAGGGACAACTAGAACATCCTGCAGAGTACCCCCATCCAAAGAGACAGAACCTGAACCAAGACTGAAAGCTAAACTGAGTCACCCACTGCAATCTGTGAAATACCACAAGAGGCAAGAGAAGTAACCAACTATTGAGTGTGTGTCATATGGTGAGAAGCACCGGAATCTAGTATCCATGTGAACCCATAGGTTGAAGCTCGAGCAGTGAGAGCATGACCTTTCCCAGTGGAAGGAGAAGATGTCTGAGGTGAGGAGATGTGATGTTGCTGCATGGCTTTCTCTAAAGCCTCTAAACATTTCCAACACCTGGAAACTGGATGTCCTTCCTTGCCACAAAAACTGCAAGTGTCTCTTGATTTCTTCTTAGTCTTGGAGGAAGACTCACCAGACTGTGAAGATTTCCCTTGTTTTGGAGAAAATGGAGGTTTAAAATCAGACTTAGGAGGTTGATGAAAATTCTAAAAAAAATATCACAAATTTGAATAGAGCATGCTGAGAGCTTTCCAATGCCTATTCATTTTCGAAAAATGGAGTCCGTTTGCACAATCTACGACCCCAGAGGTGCAAAAAAGAGGCTAGACTTTGACTGAAAAAATTTATAGTCAAACATAAGATTTGAGAAAAAAATCCAACTCCACGACATCCAGCTTGGAACTAGCTTTCCGACGCCTATTCGTTTTCCAAAAACCGACTTCAGATGCTCAAGATAGGGCCAAAAAATGAACCCCCCCTCAAAAAGGCTAGAGGGTGGTGGTCTGGTGGAGGAGCCAGGCTCTGGTGGTGCTCTGAGGAGGAGCGGTGGAGCTGAGCTAAGCGAGGTGGTGCAGCGACTGACCGGAGTGGGAGGCATTGCTGGCTGCGGAAGACAACGCTGTGTCGGGCGGGGTGAGCAGCGGGGGTCAGAGCGTCGTTAGGGCCCGGCGGGGCGGAGGCCAACGAGGCCGGGATGGTGTCGCCGGGGACTGGAAAGGGTGCCACCAGGTGGCAGAGCCAACAGGCAGGCCAGACTGGCAAGGCTGGTTGCCGTACGACGACCAGACTGTCAGTCTGGTTCACTGCGCAGTCCAAAAACCCGATTTTTTTTTTGAAAAAAACAACTTGCTTTTGCACCGTTTTTTTGCGATTAAAAAAAAAAATTAAAAATCTGGCCTGCATGCCATAAAAAGGCAAAAAAAAAATATTGATTTTTTTCTCAATTTGCGTGCCAGAGCCATACGACTTGGTTTTGGAGAAAAAATTCACCCAGATGCTCAGGAGTTAAAAATAGACAAATTTTATATGACTATAGGGGTTTTTGGGCCTTCTGAGCACGATGGTGAGGTCCGTTTAGGCCTAAAGTGCTTAGAAAAAAAACCTATCCCTAAGCACACAAAAAAATTGCTTGAAACCCCAGATCTGCTTCCAATGCAAAAATTCTCAAAAACAGGAATAGATAGTTGCAAATCTGAGCTCTGATACCATGTTGGAGTTGAGAAACACAACACCACAAGAGCCTAAAGATCTTTTACAAGCTAAAACAATTTGTCACAAGGAGAAGCAATGAAGCAAAACAATCTGAAGAACAAAACACAGGAAAATATGCTCAAAAGAGGAGAGCTCAATATTCACCAAAATGTGTAATGACATAATGATACAAAGAAAAGAAAATTAACCTTTAATAGGTCAAGAAACCCTAAAGGAAAAACCCTAGGCTTGCACATAATAATTAATAAAAGAATTAATTATTATGCACCTAATGTTAGCTTAAATGTAAAAGATAATAGGGAACTTAAAGAATTAAATAAATATTGTTTAATTAATCAAGTAAAGACCCAATTACTCTAACACGATTAACAACATCCACTTGAAGAAATTCTTTACTTACCATTCTCTGCTCTAGCAACCTGTACGACTGAAAAAATCTTGAAAAAAAATCATAAAAAGTCCTAAATGAAAAAAAAGGGGGGGGGGGGGGGGGGGGGGGGGCGGGGGGAAGAGAGAAAATGCCTTGGTGAAAACCTGGTAAACAGGCACTTTGGTAAGAAAAAAAGAAGAGATATTTTCCAAGCAGGTGAAAACCTGGCAAACAGGTGCCTCTTGTACTCAAGCGCTCCATCTATCAATGCAACATTGGCATTTCCGCTTTCATGTATCTTTTCTTTCGCTTGTACATATATTTTAGTCACTTTTGTGACATCCTGGTTCATTGGAACCCTCGTGACTTGAAACTAATCAATGTCCTTGTCTTAGGGTAATCGATTGAGCATATTACATGTCCTAAGTAGTATCAACCAAGTCATCTTTTCGTTAGTGAAACCCGGTTGTCCACTCTCAGTCAGTCACTTGTCTCTTAACTACCGAAGAGTTTTATCACCGAGTAAACAAGCAAAACAACATTACGGAAAACAATCACTAAACTGTTTGAGATATGCATGAAATTTTCTTTGTGTGTTGTCTTTTATATTGGTTTTCGATTATTATCCATCTGACTAACTCGAAGAAGTCTATCTTGACTAAGAGGAGCAAGGATTGGGGGCATAATATTTTCTTTGTTTTATGTTTGTAGGAATGATTCCGATGATCTAGAAACATCTAATCAGTTGGGTGTCTGTGATAAGTGCCTTCACATCAAGGTGAAATTGCGACACATACCTCAACTCTGCTTATTTGAATGCTATAGGGAGGTTCTCATCATTTCTTTGCTTGTTTTGAGGGAATTTCTTTGATGTGCAATCATGGGTCCATGCGTAATCTGTCCAAGGATATGAATGAAAAAAGGGTCATTGTGGATAAGATAATTAATATTGCACATGAAAAGGAAGGAACTCTAATCTATCTGCTATGTTTGTAAACGCTCAGTGATGAAAATTAAGCATTTCAAATCTAGTGACTAGTTTTTAGGTTGCATTCATTTTGCATTTTGTGCATTTCAAGTGATTTCCGTATGATAACAATGATCTCTTTATATTTTGAATGAGAGTTGGAAGTATCATTATTTCTCAGCTAAGTGGTTTCTTTTTCATCACTTCTCCGATCGAGTACTTGTGTATTGAGATGTTAGCTGCATACATACGCATCTTATATAGATTCATACACATTCATATTATTGCATAGAAAAATAAATAAAAACTGCATTACTCATTACTCATTTTCATCATTTATTTGCATATGAAAAGAAACAAAAAATAACATTCATATTCATTTGCATTACATACATCCATACTAAAAGGATATGCATACATATAGAATAAAGCATATAGAAAAACATCTCATAAATCGATCGACACAAGTACAATGAAATCAAATCAAGATCTCGTATATATAATCATCAATATCTTGGTGTACAACTGATATAACGGTCATATACAATCTCCCATCAGAGCAAGAATCGTAAGGTCTACACAAAAATGGGATGTCTACACAAAATATAAGAGCTATAAAGATCTAGCTCTTGGCCTCTCCCTCATCGCCAGGTGGTGGAGGAGGTGGAGCTTGCTGACTAGGATTCTCCCTAGGTGCTCGAGCTCCCTCAGATCGTGTCATATACTGAGAATATGGAACAACCTACTGTGCTACAGGAACTGTTGCGCTATAAGCCGCAACATAATAGGCTGCTCGATTGGTTTGATGCAAAACCTCTCGCTGGAGAGTATCTCGCTCTGCCCTAACCTCCGCCAGCTGTCGATCTCGCTCTGCAAGCTGTGTCTGAGCCACTGTCAACTGTGACTGTAGACCTGCCAATCGTGCTCTCATCGATCATGCTGCATCAGCTGCCCCTTGCTCCCTCATAGGCTCTTCGCCTCCATCTCCGCCTCCATCTCCACCTTGCTCATCTCTCCTTTGCCTCACCTACCTGGGAGCTACTCGCTCCTCCTCTCCTCCACCCTCCACCACCCTAGCTCCACTCAATCTAACACCAACAGCCCCTAAGGATCCACCCTCTCCTCTCTGTTGTTGTCTCATCCCAGTTGGTACCCTACTGCTGCTAGCACTAGGATCACCACCTGCCCGCCTCGAAACCTCTGCTCTCCATCCCTGCCTTTGTCCCTGTCTCTGTGCCTGCGCGAGGGCATCATCCTCAACCTCCTCTATCAGAGGTGCTTGCTCTGCTGGATCTATGAATCTTGGGAATGGATGCTGCTGGAACCAATCCCTATACTGGCGCAATACCCCCGCATCTGCAATATCACTTAGGTAATCCCACCTAAGTTGTGGCAACCCTATCAACTCCTGCATGCCCAAGGCGTATGATAACCTAGGCCCCCATCCTCACCTCTCCTCGTCTGCATAAATAACATATGTAGTAAACTCTTGTGAGATATCCTGAGGCCTACCATACTGCCTCATCACCCGAGTAACAACAAAGCGCTCGATGACTATCACTGATCTGCCAATGAGAGGACGAGTCATGAATAGATCTCTGCGCATAGCTCTCCAATCATCCTAAGGCTCTAGAACCTTGTATGGTCTCCATATGATAACTAACAAATCATTCAACTGCCATCTCCAGTAATATGTCTTGCCCAGATGGGGCTAAGTAAAGTATCCAGAGTATTTGTAAACAATGGGTTGTTGTGGATCTCTGGCATCATCCACAATCGGTCTGCACACTACGATGTGCTCCCAGGCCCATACTTGCAAAGTTAAAACCCTTGCTGCCATGCTCTTCCCCTCTCTATATACAATCTCATGCATCTCACAATACATGTGCGCCAAAATACAAGAACCCCATCTTAATCTCTGAGGGTGCTCGAACAATCTCTCTAGCATCCTGCCCCAACTGCATAAGAAACTTTGTTGTCCCCTATCTGGCATAAGGAAACAACTAATGAATCCCGCTAGGACACAAGCCAGTGGAAATTGCTCACTGTACCTGGCCATCATGTCATCCTAGCTGATAGATCGTGTAAGGATGTCCTCATCGTGAAAAATCTGCCTCATAGCTAGTAGACCAGGACGTTGTGCCGAATCATAATCCACCTTATCCCCAACAAATGGAATCCTGAGAATCCTATATACATCCTTGGGAGTGATAGTCATCTCCCCAATTGGCAAATGAAACGTGTTATGCTCAGAATGGAATCTCTCAACAAGTGCGGTGAGCATCCCATGATTCACACGGATATCTGGCATCTGTAAAAGGTGAGTAAATCCACATAAATCAATATGTGCTTTGTCTATATCGGATAGCTCACGCACTAGTCTCATAATCGGTGGATAGACACATCTAAAAAGAACATGTGGTAGTCGAATATGCAAGAATCAAACAATAGAGCATCAGAAAGTTCTTCACATTATGCTATAAGATAGCTTAAACATCATGCAAATCCAAATACATCAATTGCAAAATCAAAATTTAATGTTTGCACCCTTAAAAATGGTCATTGTTTTTCATACGATATTTCACAGTGTGGGCAGAAACTCGTATGAGTCAGGAATAGGTATAGGACGACAAAAGACTATGATACGATACAAAACAAGCCCTCGCATGACAAAATGGTCTCTTTTACACGCACTCGTACGATACAAGGGGAGTCATAACACGACAAAACTAATGGACTTAAACGACAAAATAATACAAAGTAGTTTGTCGTATGACACAAGATGTCGTCTCGCATGACAAAATGACAACGACCGATTTAAACACTCAAAAAATGAACAAAAAAATTTAAAATTGAAATAATAAAGAGGCTTAAGATAGGACATTTACCGCTGGCTCATAGTTCCGAGGTCGATTATGTCATCTTTGGCACTCGAATCGATGCTCCTGGATCAGAATAACCATTTTTCTTCACAGAAGGCTTTTTGAATTTTCAAACTTGGAGGGTTAAAATGAATTGAAAATGACACTTGGACCCCTTATATAGCCAAAACCCTAATTTTTCACCTTGCTCCGATGGACATCAAAATTGTACCCTTAGCTAATTTGTCCGTCCTGATTCCATTTTTGGGATCGAAATCGAAATCTGAGATCATTTTCCTAGTCAATTTCACATGATTTGGATCACCTAGCGCTTTTCATCAAATGCTCATTTTTTCTTCAAATTGCGCTCATTTTTCAACACCGACTTTCAATTCAATTCTACAAATCAACTTTGTGCTTAAATTCTCATTACTCATTGCTACATCTTCAAAATATTCCTTTGATTCATTTTCTTTGTGCTCAAATCATTATCATCGCCAATAATTGCCTATCATCATGTACCCTCGCTATCTTTCGATTTCGCTCCCGAGGGGGCATACTCGTGACCTCATGACCTCACATCTTCAATGTCGAGAAAATTTTCACATCTTCAATGTCGAGAAAATTTTCAAATCTTCATCAAAAGTCAATCAAAAATATTTTTAAAGAACATCAAATAAATCCTTATCTTTAAGGCATCTCAGCTTCATCGCTTTATATCAAGTTGAGATTTCTCGATCATCTAAATCTAATCAATTGCCAGGGGCATATAAGTTTCATCGCTTCAAATCAAGTTGATATTTGTCTTCATCTGAATCAGTCTCTTAATGTTGACTAGTTTCATCACTTTTCATCAACTTGATTATTCGTTCAAACTCAATCAAAAGTTTAAAGAGTATCTTTGATCACACGCTCAATCTAAGCAGGTGTTCAGTTTCATCGCATCGAATCAAGCTGGACAGTTTATCTTCGCTCATCGTGTCTTGATCCATCAAGTTCAAGATCGATTTTATCTTCGCTCATTGTGTCTAGTTCAATCAATTTCTAGATCACTAAGATCCGCTTCTTGATCAATCAAGTTCTAGTTCGGTACCTTTGCTCTTCATCGGCCCTAGTTCAATCAAGTTCGGGATTGGTTTCACTTTAATCAACTCTGTTCAGCTTCATCACTTCAAAATAAGCTAAACACCTCACTCTTCATCTGGTTCGTGATCAATCAAGTTCAGAACTAGTATCTCCTAGACATCGACTATTCTTTGAACCAACACGTTGCTCGCACATTAATTCAAAGAGAGGCAAATGTAATACCCTAAAATTGGTCGTCTAAACCATGGGCCCTTAATCTCGACAACATCACCAAGGTCCTAACCAAAGGCAATTAAATCAATCTTGAGCACACAATTAATTAATTATTCAATCATTAAATGTCACATGGCAAATCAATTATTCAATATTAATTAAATATTTATTTAAATAATTGAATCACTCCAAGAATATCATTTTGATCAATTATCCTGTTTAATTTATTAAATATCCTAGCATATTTAATTAATTAATAAATTTGCCATTAATCATGCAAAAAGGAACTAATTTATTACAAAAGAGGAATCAATATGCAAAGTAAGAGTTAAATTGAAAATAAAATAAAAGAATTGAATTGAGAGAGAATCAAACTTGAGATATTATTTCTTCTTCTAAATTGAGGACTTGAAATCAAAAAAGTAATTAATTGAATTATTAATCATTCTCTAAAATTGGAACTCAAAGCTTTTGATAAAAGAAGTTCAGTTGTATTGAAAAGACTCTTTTCTTGAATAAATCAAATAAATATGCATGGAATCACCTATTTTTATCTCAAATGCATGGAATTAATTAATTCTTATCACCAATGCAACTTGAACTTATAATTTGAATGCATTTCAATTAAACTACAATTGGAATCTATCTCATGGTTAACTGAATCTGATTTCTCAATTATTTCAATTATCCTAAATTGTGTTTTTTCTTGTTCTCTCTTGAATTTCTATAAATTCAACCTTCAGCTCTCATTCAAAACACCTTGGAGATTTATTGTTATTATACAGTTTTTGCTTTGGAGTCATTGAAAATATTGTGCTTGCTTTTATTGTATCTTAGTTTAACTTTTTGCATATTTAGCTTAATTATGATTGCTTGAATTCATTTAGCTTACTATTCATCCATCTAGCACAATCTTGCATGCATTTAGCTTAATATCATGCTCATGCTCATATAGATTAAATCCTTCATTTAGGTGTTGTCTAGTCATTGGTATTTGCTTATACAAATCTGAGAGCAATCTATACTCGCATTTACTAGAAGGTAATAGGTTGCTTTGTAATGGTTTATTATTTATTCATTATTGATTTACTAACCATGCATCTGATAACTTAATTAAAGTGTTGTGTCTTACAGATTGCAGATTCTTATTCCACTTTTCACACACAATTATCTTAAGTTTATTGACTACCTTATAGATCCTAGACCCAGAAACCTTTGCCTCATTCCACCAGTTCTCAAGGAGCTTAAGGATATTATCATCTTTCAGCCACGTATGCTTGAATTTAAAAGGGCAACTTTTTGGTCTTGATTCACCCAAAATGCCAAGTTGGATTGGGAAATGATCCGATCCCAAGAAAGGTAAAATAGAGGCTTCTAAGGTATACGAGAAGTTAGTGAGACTACCCATAACAAAGAACCTATCTAGTTTTTCTGCTATATTACTAAAACCCAACCTTCTATTATTACAGGTAAAGGCATCCTTAACCATATTGATCTCTATCAAGCCACATCGATGGACCCAATCTACAAAGTCTAAAGTTGCTCGAGAGTTTTTACCTAAGCCTCCTTGTTTCTCATGTTGGTTCATAATTGTATTAAAGTTGCCTCCTAAAATACAAAATTGATCCAGGGAGTTTGTGAATTCCTCGATTTCTTTTCAAACTATCTTTTTATCCTCATTTAGAGTTCGCCCATACACATTAATAATGACAAAATCTAGTTTGTTTTTCATGTTGGTAACCCTGCCACTCATCCAATTGCTTCGAGACTCTAATAATGAGAATCTAATATTGCATGGATCCCAAATAATAGCCAGACCTCCAAAGGTTCCATTGGTTGGAGCCCCTGTAACATGTCTGAATCCTAGTCGTTTACTAAAAGAGGCTAAGTCAACATTCTCTAATTTAGTTTCCTGTAACATAACTAAATCAGGACTATAGATGGATAGGCAACGTTTGACTATCCGTTGTTTGTTAGGGGCATTTAAGCCCCTAACATTCCATGATACTAGTTTCATGGTGTTGTGGGAAGGAACTTCCCCTTCTCTGCATGAAACATGTCCATGAGTTTAACCTGACCTTCCGCTATGCCATCGCTAGCTCTCAGCTTCGATAAGGATTTCTTGCCTCTCTTTTTGTAGAGCTTAGCACAATCTGGAGTGGATTTTTCTCCAGCCCATAGTTCAATTCCTAAGGCTCCATTTTCTTTGTTATCTAATTCTATAATAAGGGCCTCCATATCAGAGACCTCAGGGGGATGAGTAAAATTCATAATCCCTTTTCCTAGCAATCTTTCATGAAGTTCAAGCTCATCCTTATCTACTATTTCATCCAACAATTTCTCTATAATATCCTCAGTGACTGAGTCACATAAATAGTTTATAATGCAGTTTACCTCTTCCTCTTTGCGAGCCAAATCTTCTTCTTGTTCAACTTTATCTAGACTGTTGGGGCCATCCATCGGTTGGGAGGAGCCATTATCTCCCAAATTGCTTCAGACATCCAAACCAGCACCCAGATCAGGGATAAGAGGAAACACTCCCTTCTCCCCACCCTTTCGATCATCAGAATCAGGAATGGGTCCACCCTCACTAACTTGAGATTTAACTATAGGTTAGAGTCAGAAACCCTCCCCTGCTTATCCATCAACATGTCCTCATGGGTTGGAAACGGAGAGGGATTCTTCCCTTCATCCCTACTCTAGTCTCCTATAATTTCCCCCTCTTCCACCCCATCAGATTGCCTAGTCGACAAAGGGTTCTCCTTGATCACAAACCCTCCTTGTTCCACATTGAGACAAATATCTAGTTTAGGGATTGCTCTAGGGTTTGTTTGAGAGGGAGAAAATTCTGAGACCGGTTTGGATGCCAAGTCTAAATCTAGAAACCCTTTATTAAATTCAGGGTAGATTAAGAAAGATGACTCCCTAGTTCTGATTTCAATGGGGCTGAATGAATTCACACTAATATCCATGTTAATTATCAACACACAATTCAAATACTTCTTATTTTTATCATTAATCTCTTCAAATTTTCCTAAGTGATTACCTATTTTCCTAATAATTTCCATGTCCATTAATTCTACTGGTAAGTTAGGGATCATAACCAGTCTATCTGCTTTGAAATATTTTAATTTCATTGGATTGAAAGCATGTTGTCATTCTAAAAATTTAAAATCAAAGCCTTTAAAAATCATAGATTTACCTTATAAGAATTCATCCTGATGCCTTGCATTTCCACAGTCAATATAAAGAAAACCCTCGGACAAGATAGCTATACTTACTATCCAATTGAAGGAAGACTTGAACCAGTTTGCAATTGCTTTTGATGAGACTCTAAGTCCGCACCATCTGGCAAAAACCCCAAATGCTTTGCAAGATTGTTGAATCCTTTCAACCAAACTGTCATTGATTTCCAATACATTCGCCATTTTTGAATTAGGGCTCATATTCTTGTTCGGCTTAGCCGAAGAGGGTTTGAGAGGAGGCACGATTTTCTTGCCCTCCTCCATGGAAACCGTAAGTCTGGTATGATTACCACCCGACCTCCAGTTATCCTTATTTCCTTTACCTATATCATTATTTGTATATGGCTTGACCCGGGGAGCTGGTTTTATAAAACCGTCCTCAAGATTCCGCAAATGGTTGAACCTATTGGAGATAAACGACTAGAAAGAGCCTCCCTGGCGACGGGTATTCTGTTTACCTTGATCACCATTTCCAGAAAAAAGAATGATCTTTCACTATTGCCCTTCGATACCTCCTAGATTTCACCATCTGCCATTCAGACTTAGCTTGAGGTGGGGGAGTCTAGTTCCCCGGGTTGTAGGCCGAGACCACATACTTAGTTCGCTCAAAAAAGTATTTCTGTCATTCGAGGTCCAGGAGTTTTCGTAGTAGAAATCACAGAGCCATCTTCGCTCAAAGTTACCCCCTAATTTTACAATTATCATATATTTATTTTAATATATTACAACTCTCATTTTAAGTTAGAATTGTTGTCTCAAGACTAAATTATGGTAATATCCCAAAAGGAGACATTACAAGAATTGTACAGGAATGCAAAATGATGAGGAATAAAAATAACCATTAGCAAATATTTTAATTTTCAAAGGGACAAAGAATTGCATCTATATATAGGCCATATGCATATTGTTGGTGAATTTGTCTTTGATATTTGTCATCACCGTAATCTAGCCCACTAGAGGGATTTGGCTTTGAAGAACACAATCACCTTTTGAGTGAACAATCTCCTTAAAGGTGCTCTCAAACATTGCTTTTGCATATTCATCTATTGGGAAGGTTAAGATGAGTAGATTTATTGACGTACATTTTGTTAAAACAATTTGAGTAGAATTATCAATGATTGAACTATACAAAGTTTTGATTGTATATATCTTTGGCAAATTTGTCATATAGAAAGAACTCATTTTTTCTATCATTAATTGTAAAACTAAATACCTCTACGTATCGTATTTGATTTTTAAATATAATTTTTTTATTACAAATGCCAATCGACTTTAATTATTTCAATACATTATAAAATTATATTTAATTAACATAAATAATCCATGCTTATTCCCCTATAATATTTAAAATTCAATAAAAAATACTTTCAAAATATTAACACTAAGCCATCACTCTTTATAGATAATAGCTATTGAATCTCTAGACTGCACCAAATATCTATTATAATATATTTAAGACAATGATGTCTTGGTGCATTTTAAAAATTAGATACATGAGACATTAAAAATTATATTAAAAATATTCATAAATGTAGAAGAAAACCCATAAATAAATTATAATATAAAATATGAGTAGTTTTTTTGAATAGTCAAACATCTAAAATAAAAAATGCGTGTCGTAGTGAAAGTATCGACTTTGCATAGGCAAGCGGCCATACAAAATATGGTAAAATAGATCAGTGAAAGCAGCATTAAAAATTTAATTAAAATTGTGCGGGGGAAACTTTGAAAGCTTCGGCTATGGCTACAATCGCTCTTGAGAAATGTCACCGGCAACCAACAAGAATAAAGTAAACTCTATAAAGTCAAACACTTAAAAAATTGTATGCTAAGAGCACATCAAATCCGCTACCTGCCTGAAATTAATTTAAAAAAAAATATAAAGAAAGCCCAAAACGCAAGGGCTGAGGCGCATAATCTTGTAAAGCGCCTCCTCCAGTCTCGATGACGGGACAATTAAAAATTGTTTTATTCAAATTTAGCTGCGGTTTGCCGATAAAACTTCTGCACTTTAAAATTCCCCAGAGAACGAAGTATAAAGGGAATATGAGACAGATTTTACCAGGGAAGAGAAAAGAGTGCGGAATAAAAAGATGGTCAAGAAATTCAAGCAGCGATGATTCAGGTACCCCTATTATTTTCATTGTGGCGAAATTAGAGTACAGGAGCTCGGAATTGAATTTGTATTTTTATTATTTCCGTAAAGGCAGGGGTTTGCTGCATAATTATCATTTTATTTTGAATGGTTTTGCGAAGGCAGGGTTCTTTGGATAATTAGAATTCTATTTTGAGTGATTTTTAAAAATCAGGGGTTTGCTGGATATTCAGCTTTTTATGTTAAGTGGTTTTGCAAAGGTAGGGGATTGTTGGATAATCAGTATTTTGATTTGAATGATTTAGTAAGGCTGGGATTTTTTTGGATAATTAGCATTATATTTAGAGTGGTTTTTGTAAAGGCAGGGGTTTGAAGGATAATCTGTGTTTCATTTTGAGTCATAAAGGATCAGGGGAAAGGAAGAATCCCAGACCGGATAGAACTGGGAAACAACTCATCCTCCTGCCCTTTCTCACGTGGTTAATTATTTGATCAGGAATAAGTGACATAATTGGAAGACCCTCTAGACGAATATTTTGGGATAAATATTTGATTTAGGTATTTTGAGTCATTTTGCAAAGGAAAGGGTTTTTAAGATTTTTAACATTGTATTGTGAATGACATTGCAAAGGCGGGTTTGCCGATAGTGTTTTATTAGTTCCGGCCAACGCAGGACTATTGCATTCATGCAGTTCAATTGTTCAATTAGTCGAACCAATAAGCATTTGTTTATTTTTTACATATTTATAAAAATATCATTTTTTTGGTTCATATTGAAAATAATGGGTAGAAAATTCAATTTTCTTTGGTGTAAAATAATATATTTATCTATTCAATAACTTTTGGGTCAATGTGTCAAACTCCATCAATGGATCATCTTCGGCCCATACGAGTTTGTAATGATCACTTCGTTTCAAGGGCACCCGTCTCCGAAGGTTTTCCTTTCTAGGACCCTCATTCCAGGCAATCCTAGGCTAATGCTGGCTATCGAAATGGTAGTGGGGAAGGCAGGATAGGAGGAGATGCGAGTGGGGCCCTACTATCTATAGGGGGACACGAAGAGATTCTGGCTAGTGAGGTAGTGGTGAAGGCGTAGGGTTAATGGATGGAACCACGGTCTTGCTAGATCTAGATCCGAATTAAATGCCTAGTTCTGGATAAATCGGTTCAAGGTCTAAACCCCATATGGATAGACTTAGTAAATTACCGAGTCTATCCTTTTTTGCGACCAGTTAGTCACCGATGTCGCTGTACCCACATGCCGATGCCTATCCATGCCACCTCCCAATGTCTAGCCACTGTGCTCCATATACGATATTATGTCCTATCGGCTACTACTGCGAGAAGTCTTTAGTTGATTGATTCCTGAGACGAAGGATCAAGAAAATTGATTTTTTCAAAAAGAAGACTAAAATAATGAGTTTTAATTGTTTGGAAAATATAAATGAATTTCTTCCACTTATTTTTAATATTTAAATACTTATATTTTTTTTTAATATTCCATAGTCAATTGTTTTTTAATGGCTTTTTAGATATCATTTTTATTAGATAAAATAGGTTTTTTAGATATCATTAATATTTTGAGCAATTTAATTTTTAAATTGTTGTGTAGAAAATGATTTTTTGGATTATTTTATGTGTAGAAAATAATTTAACCGATCAAAAGAATAATATATCGCTTGACGAATTACATAAAAAATGTTATTGATTATTTGAGAGTTATCTTACCTATTAATTTTTATTTATTATTAATTAGTGTGACTGATTTTAAGAGCTATCTTATGTATTAAATTTTATTTATTATTAATTAGTGTGTTTGGTACCAGTGTAGTATGCTATATTTAGTGAGAGGATAGTAACAATAACAAAAAGAATCCATATCTCTCTCTCTCTCTCTCTCTCTCTCTCTCTCTCTCTCTCTCTCTCTCTCTCTCTATTTCTCTATTCCTCTCTTCATATCTTATTGTATATCTTTGCTCTTACTCTTTCTCTGACCCTTTCTCACCATCTATATTTGTTTCTCTCCCTCTCCCTCTTTCTCTAAGTCTTTTTTATCTCTTCCTCTCTATTTACCTATTTCCCTCTATCTTCCTCTCTCCCCTCTGTCTCTAAACATGTCTGCCCCTTCTCTCTATTTACCTATTTCCCTCTATCTTATCCCTTCCTAGACCTCTATATCTATATCTATTTGCTTCTCTATCTCTATATCTCCATATTTCTTCTTCCTCCTTTTTACTTTCTAGCCCAAACTAATCACACTATCGGTAAGAACTTGATGCATTGCGTCTCTCATTTTGAATGATTTTGCTAAGGTGGTTGGATAAGTATTTAATTTTTTAAAATAATTTTGCAAGGGCAAGTATTTTTTCGATAATTAGCATTTTATTCCTAGTCATTTTGCAAAGGTATGATCTTGTTTGATAAATATTAACTTATTTCAAAGAATTTTGCAAGACAGTTTAAAAATGTTGTTGTTTAATTAAATAAATATTTATTAATTATTTAATTATTTAATTATTATTTTTTCTATTAATTAAATAAATATTTCAATTTATTTAATTAATTCCTTAGCCTCTTTCTCTATTAAGCCTCTTTCTCTATTAATTAAATAATTTTTTAAATAATTTTATTAATTTATTAATCTTTTCTTTCCTATAATTAAATAAATATTTATTATTTATTTAATTATTGTAATACCACCTTTTCAACTGTTAATTAAATAAATGCTCTTATTTATTTAATTAACTCATTATCATCTTTTTTTAATACTATCCCTTCAACTTGTTCACATGGATTATAATCTAAATTCGTAGCAATGTGGCAGGAGTACCACTTTGTCTTTTCTTCACTTGTCTAGGTTCATTGAACTAAAAAAGTCAATGCACCTCTTAATCTTATCCCTTCATTCAAATTAACCTCTTAATCTTATTCTCTTTCTTCCACCTCTTAATCTTATCTCTCCATCTCACTTTAACCTCTTAATCCTATTCATTCTCCTTTAACCTCTTAGTCATGGTGATTCATCTTTTAACATCTTAATCTAAGACCTTGATTCTCTTGGAGATTTCTATAAAAGAGGCTTTTTCCTTTCACTTGATTTAGTATGTTGAAATTTTCTTAGAGCTTCCATCATTGCTTCCATTATCATTATCATCTTGTTTGCATCATCGATTTTCCACACTCCATTTCTTTATGCCATCTTGTGCTAGTGCTTAATGTTGAGACGAAATATTGTTATCCACAAGGTTTTGAAGGATTGGAGAACAATAGAGTCAAGCTTATCATGTGTGTGAAGGTATAACTTTGTTACTTTGTTTACATGCACTTGATTTCGAGCTCTATTGGTGTTGTTGATTTGTTTTGTAGATTCTAGGCTTGTGGTTGGGCTTTTGATGAGTTTACAATAGGGTTACATTTCATACACATGTTTTGTAGGTAAAGATAATTTATTTAGATCACTCTCACGCGAGACACCGATTTGGTGTATGTGACCTTATAATGCAAGCATTCTACAAGGGAATTGGAAATTAGTTTTATTTTTAGTCTTTTTGCAAAGGTAGGTGTTTGAGGATAATTGGTGAGAGATTATACTTATAGGTAATGGAGTTTTATTTTTAGTCTTTTTGCAAAGGTAGGTATTTGAGGATAATTGGTGAGAGGTTATATTTATAGGTAATGGAAGTTTTTATTTTAAATGATTTTGTAAAAGGTAGGGATATATTTTTGATAGGTAAATCGAGACAAGCGATCTACTCCCGTTTATTTTGATATTTTTTTTTTACAGAGTTTGTGTATGGTTGTTGGCAGTAAATTGTTGACATATGAATAATACTTGGTTATGTTTAGTTAATAATTGGCAATGTAATGTTCCAATTTACATGTTGAAATAAAAGCGATATCTTTCTGCCATAATTGTTTTGTGAATGATATATTTATTATTGTTCATGTACTTGTTATGTTTTGTTTACTTTTGGTAATCTAAGAACCCACATCGGAGGGAGTAAACATTTTGGTGCCATTGTTGATACAAACTCGGAGATCAATATGGCGGTAGTGTTGGTGTTGGAAATAAGCCACACCCGGACCAACGATGGATTGGTCCAAGAGGGCCCAATAGCTCAGTGGTAGAGCACTCCAGCAGTGTATGGAAGGTCCTAGGTTCGAGTCCTAGCTGGTCCATGTCTCAACCTGGTATCAGAGCGAAGTTAAGGAAGATCATACTAAAATTCTGTCACGATCTCATAAACTTTCACCAGGCTCTTACTAAGATCACATTCCCATAATCCTAATGGCAACCGGAGTTAGGTTTGAAGATAGATTACATGGAGCATCAAATTTTGTGTCTTGGAAATTCAAGATCATGCTTGTTTTGAAAGAAAATAAAATTGACTCCCATGTCAAAAGTGAAATTCTTGAACCCTCTAATGATACAGAGAAAATTCAGTGGACCAAGGACAGTGAGAAGGCACGTATAATGGGCTGACCATTTGAACGACAATTACTAGTAACCGAAAGTGATACACGAGGAAGTTATGCAGGTGGAAGTACAAGAAGATCAATTGATGAAAGACTTGGTAGACCCGTGGGAGGTTTTGGTCACCCAGTATGTGGAGAGGGAAGCTCGGGAGAGAGCGGTCATTGAAGGCACAGTGCGTTGCGAACTCACAGTGAGCACTACTGTCTTCAATCTTCTCGGAAGTCTTCCAAGGCTATTGGCACAAAATTTGATCGAACAGCAAGACTAACGGGAGGAAAGCAATCGTGAACGACGTCGGTAGCAAATATTGCAACGGTACGAAGAACGGAACCGTAGGGAAGAGGAAAGGGATACAAGTAGATGCTGGACCCTTGGCAATTAATGACCCTACAATTGAACAAAGATCGATGAGGTACTAGAACCACCCGAGAGGTAGGGGAGGGATCCATACGGAGATCTCTCTGTGTAAGAGAACAAACTGAGCAGAGGCGGCAGTTACAGGAATTTGTTGAAGGCTCGAAGAGTCGGGAAAGAAGTAAGAGTTGGAGTGTAAGTCTAAGTCGTAGCTAGGAGAGGTAGAAATCATGTATGTGGAACTAGTTGGTGGAGGTTGCCAGGAACCTACCACTTCCAGACGTAGTAGAGGAAGATATCACCGACCAAGCCGCACACTTGATGTTGAGTGAAGAATTCGGAATCGAGTCCGAGAACACCCTGTCCAAACGCTCCAAATGTGACGAAGAGGAAGCACGGAACCTTGAAGCCAAGGTTGCTGAAATCTTCGAAACCAACCTGTACCAAATTGAAAATCTGTCCCTGGTGGAGCAATCAAGAATAGGAGGGCTTGAGTTGAGGACTCTGGAAAGAAAAGATAATAGAAACGAGGGTGACCAAGGTGCGGAGGACGCAGAGGGTGGACGTGTAGAGAGATTGCACGTGGCCGAGGGTGCAAGAGAGGCACTAGAACATGGAGAGCAGGATCGTCCAATTTGGTTTGAACGCACACAATACCTACCAGGTGACACACGGTACCTTCCAAGCAAGGACAATGTTGCACAATCAAAATAACATGGAAAGGTAGAAACTTTCAAAGTTCACGGGAGATGGATCAGAGGACCCTATATATCACTGTAAAATAGGTATAATGATATGGGAGGCGAATGGCCTAGATGATCAGGATGACTGGGTGAAGGTAGCCCTCAACAATGTAGTCGAGGATGAGCCAGTTAGCCAAAAACAATGCAAACCAGCAATGAAATCACTTGACAACCTCGCCATTGATCCCATGCTACTCACAGTAGGGGTTGGAAGGAAGCCGACGGTGGTAGAAATGGAAATCATGGGACGGAAGTTGATGAATACCATTGTCAACGGAGGCTCCAGAGTGAATGTATTGCCTGAAGAAACCTGGAAGGGCCTTTACAAGCCAACACTCTGGCCGCCAACCTTCCAACTGGTAGGTGCCGACCAACATGACATCAAACCTATCGGGATGCTCATGGCATAGAAGGTCATTATTGACACTTAGTCCTTCCTCTTGGACTTCGTGGTCATCCCATCGGAAAAGAAGGCATACAACGCCCTCCTTGGAAGGGGTTGGTTGATCGCCACCAAGGCAAGTCATACTTGGAAGAACACACTCTCCATCAAGAGCGAAGAGAGGAAGTACGTCGTTGATTTGAAGAATCAGGCTGTGAGTGAAGAGTTGGCATCCTCCGAATCGGACTTTGACGACTCTCATGACTATGAATGGGGATCAGAGGATGGAAAGAGGAAGATGGAATCCAATGACGAAGGGGTGCTGGAATTGGAAGGTTGCTTGGAGGATGAAACTAGCTAAACGGGCTATTCACTAGTAGATGGAGGACTATGAGGTCTTCCACCTAGGTTGCAACATGTTGGAAATCAGGGAGATCAAGTAGGTTGGTGAAGGTACGGAGAAAGCTGCTTCACCCTGGAGTATGAAGAATACTGGGAGGGAGTGGCATGGGTGGATGACATGCTAGCCCACCGGTTTGAAAGGGACAAAGCAATAAAATATGAGGAATTGGATATAAAGAAAGTGAACCTTGGTGACGATGATAACCCAAAGATTATTCTGGTCGGAGATGATTGGAACCCCGTATTGAAGGCGGTAGCGTTTAAAATTTTCATGGAGTTCAAGGACGTGTTCTCTTGGATGTACAAGGACTTGAAGCAGATCCTTCTAGAACTTTGTGTGCATCAAATTCCTCTCGTATCGGGTGCCCAACCTGTATGGAGGAGGTTGTACTGGATGAACAAGAATTATGTTGCCAAGGTGAACGAAGAGATTGACAAGATGTTGGAGGCAGGAATAATTTTTAAAGTGGAAACGAGCGAGTGGGTCTCGCCAATAGTAATATCCTTGAAGAAGGAAGCCAATCAAATAAGGATTTGTGTGGATTTCAGATGCCTCAATAGTCACGATCAAGGACTTCTTTTCGATCCCGTTCACTGACAGTATCTTGGTAGAGGTGACAGGTCACAAACTGTACTCCTTTATGGATGGATTCTCGGGGTACAACTAGATAAGTATAGCGGAGGAGGACAAGTTGAAGACCACGTTTGTGGTGGACGGGGTGTATGCATACAACAGAATGCCGTTCAGCTTGTGCAACGCCCCAGCTACCTTCCAAAGGATCATCTTACATATTTTTGATAAAATGTCTGTGGGAAATTTTAAAGCCTTCTTGGATGACTGGTCAATATACAACGGGCAGGAAACTCACCTCATTGCATTGAGGGAGTGTATGGAAATGTGTTGGAGGGCACGACTAGTGTTGAACCCTAATAAGTGTAGATTTATGGTGCCACAAGGGAAATTGCTTGGTCACATAGTATGCAGAGAAGGATTAAAGATTGACTCGGATAAGATAAGCGTCATTGTTAGCATGGAGAGCTCGAAAGATGTCACAGGGGCGAAGTCCTTCCTAGGACATGTCAGTTACTATAGAAGGTTTATCAAGGGCTTCGCGCACTTTTCTTACCCATTGGACGTACAAGAAAAGGGGATCTATTCACATGGGGAGATGAGCAGGAGAAAGCGTTCAATGGACTCAAGTCTAGGCTGGCGAGTGCATCGATCCTGGCGTACTCGAATTGGGATAAAGAATTCCATGTGCATGTTGACACATCGAATTATGCAATTGGCACTACACTAGCACAAGTAGGGACGAAGGGACTGGATCATCCAATATTTTTTGCTAGTCGCTTACTCTTGAAAGCGGAATGCAACTACAGTATGATCAGAGGGAGGCATTTGTCATGGTGTAATCTGTGCAAAAGTTTCGACACTACCTTTTTGCGACACTGTTCACATTCTATGTGGACCATCAAGCCCTCATGTACTTGGTGAATAAACCAATCATCCTGGGGCGAGTGAGTAGGTGGTTGTTGTTACTTCAAGAATTCACTTTCACTATTATAGTATGACCGAGAAAGAGCCATGTAATCTTGGACCAATTGTTGGGAATCAAGTTGGGAGAGCTGATAGAGGGAGTGAACAAAGACTTTCTGGATGCTTACCTTTTCCAAATAGCGGCACTACCACCATGGTATGAAAGCAATGGAGAGTATTTGTTGACCTCCACATTCCCGAGGGATATGCCACCGAGTGAGAGAAGGAAGTTGGCATTCAAGAGCAAAACTTTCCAGTTGATAAATGGGCTATTGTACAAAATGGGACCTAACCAGGTCCTATGAAGGTGTGTGATGCAAGAAGAAATTCTAGTGGTGTTGAAGGAATCTCATGAAGGGTTGGCTAGAGGACACATGGGACTTGATGCCACGAAACAAAAGGAGCTATTGGTAGGATTGTGGTGGCCAACTCTACATACTAATGCCTGAGAGTGGGTACTGGGATGTGACACCTTCTAAAGGGCGGGTAAGCCATTGAAGAGGGACTTCATGCCCCAATTTCTGTCATAGCCACAAGAGTTATTTGAAAGATGGGGTCTAGACTTCATAGGGCCACTAAAGGCAAGCAATATGCATCAATTCCGATACATTGTCATGGTGACGGAGTATCTTACGAAATGGACAGAGGCAAGAGCCCTACCCGACAACACTACCATCAACACGGCAAGGTTTCTACACGAGCAAATTGTGACATGGTTTGGCATCCCTATACAAATTACAAGTGATTGGGGGGTCCACTTTGTAAACCATGTAATTCGAGCAATGACGACAGAGTTCAAGATCTTCCGTAACTTGTCAAGTCCGTACTACCCCGAGCCAATGGGCAGGACGAATCAACAAAGTCTTGGTGTCGATAATATACAAATCTTGTGGAGTAGAACAGGAAAACTAGGAGGAGAGGCTTCTGATAGTACTTTGGGCATATCGTATGACCTACAAGGTGACCACGGGGCATACCCTATTCCAACTTATCTATGGACAGGAAGCAATAGTTCCGATAGAATATATCGTACCCAACTTGTGGGTGGCAGTGCAAAACCATTTAGGGGAGGTAGAGAGCTTGAGGAGCATCTCATAAACTTGACAAAATTGGATGAGCAACAAGTATTGGTACAATGGGTGACTGAGGTTACCAAGTGGCGGAGGAAATTCTGGCACGACAAGCATCTCCGGTAGATGAATTTCCGGCTAGGACAGTTGGTCCTCAAGTATAGTGGTTGTAACGAACTGAAGCCTGAGAAGTTTCAAATCCATTGGTTGGGACCCTATAAAGTGAGGGCGGTCGGCCAAAATTGCTTGGTAAAGTTGTCAACCTTGGATGATAATCCAATAAGAGACCTTGTGAATAGATCCAAGCTAAAGATATATAAGCAAAGAGAGAACCCTGCAATCGAAATCAATACGCTGGGCTACGCAACCCGCAATGACTGGACAATTGGGAGGAATGAGGTGTTCAAAGAAGACCCGGTGGTTCAGGAGCAACCTTATCATCCGAATGAAAATTGGGCTGATCCGGTAACCTTCCTAGAGGAAAGGTTGGTGTCGAAGCACGTTGAGCGTATTGCAGTATAACGCATTCACAAACATCTCATAAATGCATACATACTTTGATACCTTGGCCTTGTGGGTAAGGTATGGCGAGCGTTGGATTCAGAAGGCTCCTAGTGAGGGGGTCTGCCAAGGGTACATGGCCTACGAGATTGATGAAGAGGCTGAGGCATGACGAAAGGAAGAGGAGGCTAGAAAAGAAGAGAAGCCACTCGATCTGGAAGAGGAAGTTGACTTGGAGGAGTACAGGAAAACCCTGGGACCATGTTTGAAGATGATCATAAAAGCCGATGATATGTTCATTGCTGAGAGGGATGGACATAATGAAGAGTTGATCAGGTTGTGTGTAGCGAATGGGAAGGAGCCCCCACCCCTACCGGTCTCGATCTCACTTTGTAGGGTGATGCCTAATCCAATAGAACCTCCGAAAGTTGATGGAGAAGAAGTAATGTGGTACCAGCAGTACGAAGGTCGGTACATGGTGTAAGGTACAAGGGGATAGGGCTGACACCCCTACTTGATAAAATCTTCGACTTGGAATACCTTGGTACCTTTTGGGGTAATGAGTGCTACAAAAAGCCCCCCAAGACATGCTGGTGGAGGTACTCGTCCGAGGTAAAGATGAGACCACAGGGAGGACCTCATGGAACAAAAGGAGAGATAGAGGTTGCCAATAATTCAGAGGGCCAAACAAAAAGCAAGGGCGGGAAGGGAGCAAGTTGGCAAAGTCAAAAAGGGCCACAAAACAACCTGCAAGGTAAGTGAGGTTGTGTAAATTGACAAAAACAACTACATGAATAGAAGTGGTGGTACGCACAAAAGCATGTCGAAAAAGCACTAGGAAGGAATTAAAAGTTGGAAGTTACTGAAGAGTGCTAAAGGTATGAAAAATCACATTTAAATGCTCTTGCAAAGGTAAAGTTTGGAAAAAATATTTTCTAAGGAAAATATCAAAGTTAGAAAAAATAAGGGAGGTTAGAAACATTAAAAGAAAATGGTTAGATGTCATTAAAAAATTATAACGAATGGAAAAAATAATAAAAGTAAGGAAGGAGAAATTAAAAGAAATAAAAACGAAAATATTTTATAGAAAGCTGATGTTCCTAACTCTAACCCTGAAAATAAAGGATTATTATAAATTTCCGCACCTAGCCACTCCAAGTCGTTCAAGCAGGAGGTGAAGAATATTGGAGAAGGCACGTTGCATGTTTCACAAAGGGATTTTGTAGACCTATCTGTACATCATATAGAATTTTTAGTAGGGAAGTCCATACGATGTACAAAACTCTAGACAATTGGAAGGAAGTCAAAATTTGGGGGTAGAATTGCCAAGCGAAGGAATTCGTATGAACAAGGTCACTCATCCATACAGAGGCAAGAATCTGTACCATGACGATGTTGAAGAATTCAGAGGAGAGAATCCGTACGAAGGTGGATGCTAATTCATATGACAATGATTGTCCGTATAGGGAAGGAAAATACATTTTGTACGAAAGCACGAACTACCAAGACGCCATTGTATGGGCATCAGTTGGGCAAGAATTTTCGTATGGCCAACACTCAGGCAAGTTTTTTGAAGGATCAATTTTGTACAAGGTTTCGTACAGTCAAACAAAAAGCGGTTGGTAGAGAAGAATTCCGTATGGACAAAGACACACAAGAAAACCGTACAAGAGATTTCCATATGGTCAGGTAGAAGGAGGAATTTTGTACAGTGAGGGAAGATTTCCGTACAAGCAAGAGGAAGGATTTTCGTACAAGGAAGATGCTGTAAAGCGGAAAGATCGAACCCTAGTTGCTCTCCCCTCTCCAACTCCAAAGAGAGAGAAGGGAGGTCACTAGGGTTGACGGTTTTCACTTGGGGAAGACTTTACATTCAAAAGAGGGGTTGAAACCCACAAGATCCAATCCCACACAATGCAAGATTGGATTCTGAATGAGTTTCAAGGGTTAAGACAGCAAGGCTACCCTCTTTTGTAAAGAATGTAGATAGAAAGATTGAACTAGGAATGCATGTAAAGTGAGAAAGATTCGCTTATAAACAGAGATAGGAATATAGGATGAAGCTGCGGACCTGGAATTAGCAGTAAAATGTCGAGACGGCGCTGTCCTGCAAATTTGAGCTAAAGTTGACGGGACGATGGCGCTCGGTGTGCACACGGTCCTCCGAAAAATCCGCGAAACGAAGGGGGATCTGTTCGTCTCTGCACAAGGATTCCAGATCTTCAATTACAGCTGCGTACCTGCAACCTACACACAGAAAAGCGAAGACGATTGGGGGGTTAGGGATTAGGGGTTTGCCCTTATGTCAAACCCCGGTTTTGGAATTAACCAAGAAATGAGAAATGCTGTAAATGTAAATGTTTGTAATGTAAAACAAGTACTAGTACCTTGTTGTAAGAATGTTTGTATTCTTACATGCGAAGGTGTAGATGTTGTTGTATGTTGTATGTTGTATGTAGTATGTGATCTCCTCTTCAATGGTTGAATCCTTGTCTTGAATGCAACACTTAGCCTTGAATGGAGACTTAGAATGATCAATTGCTTGAAGGAATGCTTGAATGCTTGAATGCTTGAATGCTTGAATGTTTTGAATATCGCTTCCACGCCTTTTCCATCTTACCAAAATGGGAGAGGAAATGTAGTTTATATACTTGCCAATTAGGGTTGATAGACTGATTTTTCCGACCTTGGGCCGACAAGGAAAGATTGTTTTCCAATTTGCAAACAAAAAGACCCGAGACCCAAAAGAGACCGGGCCCAAAAATAGGGCCAGGGACCAGGGCGCTGGGCGCCATGGTCCTGGGGGACCAGGGCGCTGGGTGCCCTAGTCCTGAAGGACCATGGCGCTGGGCGCTCTGGTCCCACCTCCCGGGACAGCAGGGTGCAAGGAGGGATCAGGCAGGGTGCTGGAAAAATGCAGTTTTTGATGTCGTGGACAAGTTTCGGGGTCTCCATTCAGGTTCCGTGTTGCATCGCCATCGTGAAGACCCAAATGCGGTCGAAATTGCAAGTGTCGCAATTTTAGGACGCTACAGATGCCTACAGAAGTTCGTATGGATTGGGGTAGGCATCGACTGGCCATATAGTTGTTGCTAGTTAAGCAACGTCTAAATGAAGCATGCGGGTCTTTCATTTTTGCTGGTGGTATTTTTGTACGCAATTCTCTTCTTTGTAAATGCATCAATTTTATTGTTTATTAGAACCAACGTTTGTGGAGGTCAAAGTCATCTTCATTAATTTGTGTCTAGATATTTGCAATTGAACTACTCTATATATTGTAAATGTGTAGATTGATAAATGTAAATGCTAGTCTTTGACCACCTTGCTAAAGCTGTATAGTTTTAATATCTAGAGATTAGAATGGATGGATTTTTTACGAGTTCATTCGATTGAGAAAGAATGCATGCCTATTTCTATGAATTAATTGCATCTGTTGAAATTGTGAAACTCATAATGGTAGCAAATATTCAAACTTTGCCACTACCCGATTCACAAAAAATGGCTTGCACCATCTATAGTGTTTGGAGTCATAAAATCCTCTCAATTTGAGTATAGGAATCTGGCAAAAATTCTGCTAAAAAAAGAGAAGAGACTAGATACCAATGCTGATGAATATGACAAGCGTCATGACGAAGCCTTGTTGATATTGAAATTACACAAGTACCAGACCACAAAGGCAAGCAAATCCCTATTCTTGAACATTTGGTTGTATTAATCTCAATTGCAGGAAGGAGGCTCAATTGCAGACTACCTCATGGAACTTAAAGAGTTGCATGACTAGTTAGCCGCTATAAAAAAAAATATAGATAATGAAGACATGGTCAGCATAGGACTATGTGGTTTACCACACTCATATCAAGGATTTGTGGAATCCTTGTATTTGATTGCCGAAGCACAAACCCTTGATTGTGAAAAATTGTCCGCATTGCTTCTATAGAAGGAGAGAAGATAGGTGCAGGAAGAAGCATCTGGTTTAGGAAGCACACAAAGTGCTATTATGACAAAATTCAAGGGAAAGCAGCAAAAGTACTAGAGGAAGCTAGATGGAACTAAGTCTTTTCATAAAAAGATTGAGACTGGTAAACCCTTAAATGCAATAGGTAAATCATCTAAACCAAGTGTGGTTTATTACATTTGTAAAAACATGGACATCATGACGATATTTGTTGGCATAACCCCCAACATATTCGACCTAGAAAACAAGCTACTGTTGCTACAACAAGACTTGATGAACATGATGAGGACTGTTGGTTGAAAATTTTGTACACTTGGGAAAATATACAAAATTTTGGTTTCAACCACAATGTGTTAGTAAAACTCTCCTAATTAAGGGAAGGCTCCCCCTATCTAACTACAACTTTAAAAATAAAATGTGATGGGACATCAATCTTTCTTTTTCTTTCAAGAAAGCCAATATCCTTTTCTCTTCACAAAAAAGTGATAGCAATTTATCATAAAACAGCAGTAAAAACTTTTTGAAATGAAATGAGAGAAAGGAAATGAAGTTTCCTGAAAGCTCAAAGACTTCCGTGACTTTCTTCGGGACGGGACAACAATATCAAGTTCAAAGTCTTGATTATATGAAGTTCTATCTACCCTTTTCTATACTAACGTTATCAAGAACAAATTATAACAACTCAAAGACTGGAATATCTGATTCTTTTCTACATAAAACAATGGGAAGTAGTATAAGCTCAAAGACTCACAGCTATTTTTCACAAAATCTGCTCCTAAATTCTCTTAAGAATAAGTGCAAGCACAAAGACTTACAGCTCCTCTCAAAAGAACATTTATTCTAATTTATATTAACCTCAAATACTTGCAGCACAAAGACTACAAATCAAATTCAATTAAGTTCTTTGAAGGAACACTTGCAAGAAAGATAATATAGAACACACACTCAAGAATGTAGCACAAAGACTCAAAGCTTGAGCAATTTCCTTCTATTTCTTTCAATTCTTGAATTCACACATAAAAGCTCAAAGACTTCTTTGTTGTAAATTTAGCAGAGTTTTTGCTTGATTTCCCAAAAGATAAAAGATTACAATAGACCCCTCAAGTATTTATAGGAGAGGAGTCATGAGAAAAAGGTGGGAGGATCCCAACTAACTGGAGAAATTCTCTCAACCACCAAGACTTATTCAATAACTAACTATGACTTATTCCAACTACAGTCCTAACTGAAAACAACCTGTAGTTGCCTTACATGTAATTACAAAAGTGCAAGTAATAACTTAACTTGCAATTTACAAAAAGGTTTTTACATGTAACTTGTCGAAAGAAAAACTACAACTAAGAGATTACAATTCTAGAAAAAACACAACTAAGTGTTGAAAAACACTTAAGCTGCAACATGTGAAGACATGAATCATTCGAACTTCTGGATGATCATTTGTAGCTCAACAGGATTCGGTTCGTGGGTGTTCTTGACAACAATCATGGTCTTCACAATGGTATCATGGCATCGGAGGAGCATAGAGTTGTTCTTCTCCAAGATGGACTGAATTTCATGCAAAAAGATTTGGTGTTTCATCAAAACTTGAATTGAAGTAGCTGAGAATCGTTCGCTCCTCCATTCATTATGAATTCTCATCTGTAAATCTGCAAGAACTTCTTCTTCTGGTATCAACTCTCCATTCTGACTCATTATGTTGCAAGAGGCCTTCTCACAATGGGAAACAATACCTTGGAATACTTCACCCCGCATTCTCATTGCATCATCAATCTCCTCAATGAGGGATTTGAGAACAAGGGCTTTATTCTCCAGAAGTTCTTCAAATTCCATGTACATGACCCTGGAAGAAATAATGGCATGTTCCTGAAGAACACTCAACTGATGTTGGGGCATGGTGCGCCAGATTGTCAAACTACCTTCAACACTCTCCTGATTCTTTTTAAAAGCGTCGGAGGTATGATTCAATTTCTCTTCAATGGTCTCCAACTTAAACATCATCTGAAAAATGTCTTTCAGCACTTGTGCACATAGATCATGAAGCTGATCAACCCAGGAATCCAATGCTTGTACTTTCTGAGCAGCCCTTTCAACTCCACGAATTGATTCTCATGCCTTGGTAGAACTTGAAGGATTACTCATTTCACTAGTATGTTTTGTGATTTTACGAATAGCTGCAACAAGTTGCCGGTTGTCCTCTTCTAGCTTGTCTTTCTTGGCTAGAAGCTCATCATATCGCTGTACTAGTGAAGCTACAGAATACTGGGCATCATGTTTAACCACCTCATGCGTTTGCTTACCCAATTTTACCCTTGTGACTTTGTAATCAGCAGCTGACATCTCTTCAAGTGGCTTATTTGCAAGAGGTTCAACAATTTCAGCTACCTTCATCTTGTTGCTGTCAACAGTTACTCTCGAGATAGTCTTGACCTTTTTAGCAACCTTGGGCCTAGACTGTTTCAGTTGCTGATAATCAAAGGCATCAGGTGAGATTTCTTGCTTCTTCCTTTTTGGGGTAAAAGAACCAAGCCACGGAGGTAAAGCCATCAATTTTCCTTCAGTAACAACTGCGAGCAAAGGAGATGCAGTTTTTGTTTGAACAACCGTGGTCACCCTGGGGGAAGTATTCGTCTGAATAGCAACCATGGTTTGCTCAGTAACCAAAGGACATGAAGTCTGCTTCATGAACTCCTCAAAACTGGAAGTAGAGGTATCAATCTCCGATAGATGAATGCATGTAGGAGTATCCTCAAAGATTTCCAGCAGACTCTCTTGTTGATGTTCAATAGAGGGCTCAACTACTGAAATGGGGACGACATTCTGAGGAGATTCCTCCACTACTATGTCAGGAGGAGATAGAGGCAATTCCATAGAGACTGAAGAGGGGATCTCATGAGGTGATTCCGAGGCTAGAGATCTAGGAGCATCGTCTGATTGCTGTCCTTCTTCTGGATCATCAGGATCAATCACATGAATGTGAAGCCGAGACTTCTCTTTCCCATGAACTGTTGCCTCTGCAGGAGGAAGTACTGTTGCCTGACTAACCCGCAATTTGATCCTTGTGCCTGAAGATGATGCACCTTCCTTGTTGTCAACTTGAATCTCAGACTTACATCCAAGAGGCCCCGTAGAGTCATCTTCTTTTCCAACCTTGATTTTAATGAGTCTAACACCATTACTTTTCAGCCAAGCGTTGGTGTTAGCCAAGATAGGCTGAAATCTCTCAAGAATGGATGTGGACTCCTTGTGTGACCATTGGATTAAAGGAAGTGGAGCTTCCTCAACCCTTCGTGAAATATATTCAGGATCAAGTACATGCCCATCATCAATCATCCCTTGTGGAATATCCACCAAGTTCAAATCAACAACCTGCTCAACAGTAAGTCTGTAGTAATCCATCTTGAGAACCTCTATTTCTGTACGGAGATCCATTCAGATATCCTCAATACGGTGCACATGCACGAAGGACTTTTTGATCTTTTCCTTCATACCCCAGTAGTCAAAATCTGCCCTAGACTTGAACCTTTTGAGTTTAATTTCCTGCATTTCAGTCTCCATGGCCTTGGCTTTGACGGATGTGACAAGAAAATACTGGCCAATTGTCAATGGGTTTGTTGTAGAAATCCCCATTCCAGCCTTATGTCTGATTGCCTGATGAGCGTGCACAACCATGATCTGTCTTCCCAACTCCATAAGAATGATCTTATCAGTTAGGTATCTAGGAAGCATGTACGGCTGCCCACTGTAGCTTCCGACTCTTATATAGGTAAAGGTCGGGAATTGAAGAAACAAGCACCCATACTCATTCACTCTTTCCCATGCCTCATCTGATAGTCTTCTGTTCTTTAGAGTTTTGTGAATCTAGCACATGAAGTAGCCAAAAAAGGCATCTTGAACTCTTTTGAAATGTAGTCTACTGGGTCTTAAAGGCAACTGATCATAATATTCCCATATTGGTATAAGCGAGCAATCACCCTTGGTAGAAAGACCAGGAAAATATCTAAGTGACACTGCCAAGTACACCAAATATGAGTTCATGTAGAAAGTCATGATGGAAGGGACTGCTGCAAGTTGCTCGCACAAGGTATCATTGATGACTTCTCCCCATGATATGTGATGGGACTGCCTTATGAACATGATAAACTGGTACATCCAGGGCTCAAAAACATTAGAATGTTCAAGACCCATCATTTTGTTGAGGAGAGTTATGATGTCCCGAATCTCCCATTTGAAGTCACAATGGTACAACTTGCCCCACCTTGAGAAAGTGGCTCGTGGCTAATGGATCCACCTGTTAATATGACGTTTGCAGTCCTTCTCCCTTTTCACATAGTACTCAGCTCCACTACCTTTGAAAATGTCCATATAAACATGTGCTGGTGGTATTTTGAAGACTTTCTCGATGGTATCAACATCAAGGCGGATTATTGCTTCGCCATCATCATTTTTGATGGTTCTCATGTCTCTGTCAAAGTGATGAGCGCAAGCAAAGACAAATTCAGGTTCTAAGGTGTTGGTTGAAAATTTTGTACACTTGGAGAAATATACAAAATTGTGGTTTCAACCACAGCACACGAGTAAAACTCTCCTAATTAAGGGAAGGCTCCCCCTATCTAACTACAATTTTAACAATAAAATAGGATGGGACAACAGTCTTTCTTCTTCTTTCAAGAATGACAATACCCTTTTCTCTTCACAGAAAAGGATAGCGATTGAATATAGACAGTAGTAACCAATTTCAGATGAAACAAGAGAAAGGAAATGAAGTTTCGTGAAAGCTCAAAGACTTCCGTCACTTCTTTCGAGACGAGACAGCAATATCAAGCTCAAAGACTTGATTATATGAAGTCCTATCTACCCTTTTCTACACTAATGCTATAAAGGACAAGTTATGACAGCTCAAAGACTGAAAATATCTTATTCTTTTCTTCTTTAAAACAATAAGAAGTAGTGTAAGCTCAAAGACTCACAGTGATTTCCCACAAAATCTACTCCTAAATTCTCTTAAGAACAAGTGAAAGCACAAAGACTTGCAACTTCTCTCAACAAAATATTTATTTTAATCTATATTAAACTCAACTACCTGCAGTGCAAAGACTGCAAATTAGATGTGATTAAGCTCTCAAAGAAACACTTGCAAAGAAGGAAATATGGAATGCCAACTCAAGAATGTAGCACAAAGACTCAAAGCTTGAGTAAATTTTCTTCTATTCCTTCAATCTTTCAATTTACACATAAAAGCTCAAAGATTTCTTTGCTGCAAATTTGATAGAGTTTTAGCTTGCTTTCAAAAAAGATATCCATTACAATAGACCCCCTCAAGTATTTATAGGAGAAGAGTCATGAGAAAAAGGTGGGAGGATCCTAACTAACTTGAGAAATTATCTCAACCACCAAGACTTATTCAATAACTAACTTTGACTTCATTAACTAAGACTTATTCCAACTACAGTCATAATCGGACACAACTTGTAGTTGCCTTACATGTAATTACAAAAGCGCAAGTAATGTGTAACTTGCATTTTAAAAAAAAAATGCTTTTCCATCTAACTTGTCAAAACTAAATTACAACTAAAGATTACAAAAAAGGGAAAATTCAAGTAAGTGTTGAAAAACACTTAAATTGCATTTTGTGAAGACACAAATCCTTGAAATTTCTGGATGCTTGCTTGTAGTTCCTTAGAATTCCGTTCATGGGTGTTCTTGGCAACAACCATAGTCTTCACAATAGTGTCGTGGCATCGGAGGAGCCCATAATTGTTTTTATCCAGGATAGACTGGATTTCATACAAAAAGGCTTGGTGTTTCATCAATGCTTGAATCGAAGCTACTGAGCATTGTTCGCTCCTCCATTCATTATGAATCCTCATCTGTAAATCAGCAAGAACTTCTTCTTCTGGAATTAGCTCCCCATCTTGACTTACTATATTGCAAGAGGTCCTTGCACAATGTGAGACAATATCTCGGTAAACTTCATCCCGAAATCTCCTTGCATCACCGATCTCCTCAATGAGGGATTTAAGTACAAGGGCCTTGTTTTCCAGCAGCTCTTCGAACTCCAAGTACATGACCCTTGAAGAAATGATGGCACACTCTTGTAAAATACTCAGCTATTGTTGGGGCATGGTACGCTAGATTGTCAGACTTTCTTCAACACTTTCCAGATTCTTTTTGAAAGTGTTAGAAGTCTGATCCAGTTTCTCCTCAATGGTCTCTAGTCTAGACATTATTTGAAAAATGTCTTTTATTACTCGCACACATTGATCATGAAGTTGATCAACCCTGGAATCTAGTGCTTGTACTTCCTGAGTAGCCCTTTCCACTCCACGAATTGATTCTTGGGAACCGGAAGAACATATGGAGTTGCTCCCTTCAGCAGCAGGTTTTGTAATCTTGTGAATGGCTGCCAGAAGCTATCGGTTTTCCTCTTCTAGCTTGTCTTTCTTTGCTAGAAGATCATCACACCTTTGCACCAATGAAGCAACAGAAAATTGAGCATCATGTTTAATGACCTCATGTGTTTGCTTGCCCAACTCTATCCTTGTAACTTTATAATCAGCAGTTGACATTTCTTCAAGTGGCTTATCTGCAATAGGTTCCACAATTTCAGCTACCTTCATCTTATTGCTGTCAACAGTTACTCTAGAGATAGTTTTGGCCTTCTTAGCAACTTTGGATCTGAAATATTTCAGTTGCGGGTAATCAAAGGCATCAGGGGAGATTTCTTGCTTTTTCCTTTTCGGGGTAAAAGAACTAAGCCATGGAGGCAAAGTCATCAACTCCCCTCCAGTAACAGCCGTAGGCAAAGCTGAAGCAGTTTCTGTTTGAATCACCGTGGTTACCTTGGCAGGAACATCTGTTTGGACAGCAACCACGTTTTGCTCAGTTACCAATGGGCATGAAGATTGCCTCATGAATTCTTCAAAATCAGAAGTGGAAGTATCAATTTCTGACAGCTGTATGCAAGTAGGAATATCCTCAGGAACTTCCACTACACTTTCTTGTCGATGATTAGGCGGTGGCTCACATGCCGAAATGGGAATGGCATTCTGAGGAGATTCATCCACAAGCAAATCAGGAGGAGAAAGAGGAGTCTCAATAAACACTGGGGGAATGTTCTCATGAGGCGAGTCTGAAACTGGAGACTTAGGAGCATCATCAGATTGCTGCCCCTCTTCCGGATTGTCTAGATCAACCACCTAAACATGAAATCGAGATCTTTCCTTCCCACGAACAGTCATCTCCTCAGGAGGAAGCACTACTGCACGACTGACTCATAACTTGATCCTTGTGCCCGAAGATGAAGCACCCTCCTTGTTGTCAATTTGAATCTCAGATTTCCGTCCAAGAGGCCCTGTAGAATCATCTTCCTTACCAACCTTGATTTTTATAGGTCTAACAGCATTACTTTTCAGCCATGCATTAGTGTTGGCCAAGATATGCTGAAATTTGTCAAGGATGGAGATGCACTCCTTGTGTGACCATTGGATCAAAGGAAGAGGAGCTTCCTCAACCCTCCGTGAAGTGTATTCAGGATCAAGTATATGCCCATCATCAATCATCCCTTGTGGGATATCCACCAAGTTCAAATCAACAATTTGTTCAACAGTGAGCCTGCAGTAATCCATCTTCAAAACTTCGGCTTATGTGCGGAGATCTACCCAAATGTCTTCAATGCGATGAACATGCACAAAGGATTTCTTGATTTTCTCCTTCATTCCTCTATAATCAAAATCAGCTCTAGGTTTAAACCTTTTGAGCTTGATTTCCTGCAACTCAGTCTCCATGGCCTTAGCCTTCACAGATGTGACAAGAGAATACCGGCCAATTTTCAATGGATTTGTGGTAGAGATGCCCATTCCAACCTTGTGTCTAGCAGATTGAAAAGTATGGACAGCCATGATCTGTCTACCCAACTCCATAAGAATAATCTTATCGGCTGGGTATCTCGGAAGCATGTATGGCTGACCATCATAGCATCCTATCCTCATATAGGTGAAGGTGGGAAATTGCAGAAACAAACACCCATACTCAGACACCTTGACCCATGCCTCATTTGATACTCTTTTGTTCCTGAGATTTCTATCAAACTGACACATGAAATATCCGAAGAATGCATCTTGGATCCTTCTAAAATGCAGTCTGTTGGGTCTCAATGGCAACTGGTCATAATATTCCCAAATTGGTATAAGCGAGCGATCACCCTTGGTAGAAAGACCTGGAAAGTGTCTAAGTGATGCTGCTAAATATACCAAATAAGAATTCATGAAGAAGGTCATGGTGGTAGGAACTGCTGCAAGTTGTTCGCACAAGGCATCGCTGATGACTTCCCCCCATGAAATGTGATGTGACTGTCGTATGAACATAATGAACTGATACATCCATGGCTCAAAGACATTGGAATGCTCAAGGCCCATCATCCTATTGAGAAGAGTGATGGTGTCTCCTATCTCCCATTTGAAATTGCAACGGTACAACTTCACCCACCTTGAGAAGGAAGGTCGTGGTTCTTGAGTCCACCTATTGATGTGTCGCTTGCAATCTTTTTCCCTTTTCACATAATACTCTGCTGCACTTTCTTTGGAGATTTCCATATAAACAGGTGCAGGAGGTATTCTGAAGACCTTCTCGATTGTATCCGCATCGAGACGAATTATAGCTTCACCATCGTCATTTTTGATGACTCTTGACTCTTTGTCAAAATGATGGGCGCATGCACGAACGAACTCAGGCTCTAGGTCTGCCACTGGGAAGGAAGATGCATGATGGATATGGCTGTCCAACAGCCGTTGCAGGTTATTATCCTGTGGATCTTCTACCCTGTTGACGAATTTTGCCATATCAACGTGCCCTATCTTCGTGTCTTTGATGCGATCCAAAGGAGAAGAAACCTGGGAAGGTGCAACCTCATTTTGATATTTGTCATATTTGTATTTCATTTTCTTTGGAGTTGGAGATGCTGGCAAATCTGACATTGATTGTGAACCTGGAATGTTGTGATGAAGACTTAAAAGAGTTAAGGCAACATCATGGTCAGCTGCAAATATCATTCTTCCACCTTCAAATGGGGAAAACTTCATTTCTTGAATTTCACGATTTTGTGAGAGAAAGGGGAAATATATGGAAATGAGAAAATCTTGACTTTGACCAATTTCGGATCTTGGGAGAATTTTCGCAAGTATACAAGTTGGAAAGAACATACATGCAGTTGGGGTTTTAAAACCCGAATGCAAGTACACTTGTAAATTTGCAAATGGAGAAATGGATGGAAAATGAGAATTTGACTTGCGGAAAATGACGGAAATGGAAAGTACGGATATGGGGAACATGAAGGGATAGAAATGGGAAAATCCGGGAAAGTCATTTGCGTGAAAATGGGAAGAACTCTTAAAATACGTAATCCGGTTTTTAAAACCCGATTTTGAAACGGAGGGGTATTTCACACTTTCAACTTGGAATTTCAACCATAAAGTAGTTAAATTCCTTAACCGCATGGCAAGAACAAGAATTTCCAGCGAACTTGTAATCGGGATTTAAAATCCCGAATACAAGTAAAGAGGGAATTTGGGAAGAACAATGCAATTCGAAAATTGCATACCAAGGGGAAAAATCCTCTCACAAAAACCGATTTTTGGGAGAAGAACAACACATATTTACAAAAAAGCAACTAAGAAAGAAAACTAAGAAAACAAGAAAATAAAGAAATGAAGGAAAGAAAGGAAAGAAACCATACCTTTCTTCAAACTGAAAAGCTTCTTCAAAAATGCAATCAATCTTTGGAAAGAAGAAGGAAAACCGATAAATAAAACCCAAACCGCAATGCACAAACCCTTGCCACGTTTTTGAAAAACGTCTTTAGCAGAAAATCATGGCACAAAATGCAAACTTGGAGGCACAAGAAGAGGTCAAATCTTCCTCAAATCCCAACGCCTTAGCATGGAAAGCAAAAACGATTTATCTTGTTAAAGATTCATGGCATAAAAACCCTTCCAATTTGCAGCCAAAGGAAACACGTGGAAGAAAAACGTGGCCATCATTTGCATCTTTTTTGGCATCATTAAATAGCTCAACAATCCTCCTAAACTCCACGCCTAGATGAGAAAGGGCAAAACGATTTAGGAGAGTGAAGTTTGTTGAAGATTTAATCCCTCAAAAAGTGGCATTTATGAAAAACGTGATTACTGATCTAGGGCAAGAAACCAGTCAATGAAACCTCCATTTGGCGTGAAAGATGTCCATGAATGCATGAAAATAGGGTAGAAGCAAAAACACCTTTCCTCCCTAGAAAATCTCCACAAAAAATTGCTTTGAATTCTTCAAAAACCGTTTTTTTTTTTCTTGCATTTCGGGTTTCTTGGAATGAAAGACAAGTTCGATTTTGCATAACAAGTGAAAATCGGGTTTTTGGGACAAACTGCAAGTTTTATTTTTGCTTTTTCACTTGCCAAGCCAAAATCGGGTTTTTTTAGACAAACTGCAAGTTTTAAAATGTCAAAAATGCACTTGCAAGGCAAAATTGGGGTTTTTGGAGAGGAATACAAGTTTTATTTACTTGTAAAAGGGAAATAAAATCCCTATTACATGTAAAAACCATTAAAGTAGGGGTTTTTTGACCAAACTGCAAGTTTACTTGTAATTGAGTGAAAAAATCCCTATTTTAACTAAACATGACCAAAAAACATAAAAAAGAAAAAAGCAACACAGGGGAAATTTAAAACAAATTACAAGTAACATCTTTTAAATAAAAATGCACATGTAATAAGTCAAAAATTCCCCTACAACAACCAAAACAATGAATATCATTAAAACTTGCAGTTTGAAGAAAATTCTCCACCTGTAGTCGGGATTTTAAAACCCGAAATTGAAGGAAAGACATAGCAAACGAACCCAGAATTCGACGAAATTCAAATCGTAGTTCGAGGATGGACGGATTGAGCCAGTTCAAGGATTAGTTGAAATTTTGCCTCGGGAAGCGTGCCACAGAGTAATTTTTTTCATTTTTTCACAAAAATTTCATGTAGTGGTCCTTCATTTTTGGAAACAAAAATGAGGACAACATAAGGCAGCCACTGGGAAAGAAGATGCATAATGAATATGGCTGTCCAACAACCGCTGCATATTGGTATTCCGCGGATCCTCTACCATTTTGACAAATTCTGACATGTCCACATGCCCTATCTTTGTATCTTTTATGCGATCCAAAGTAGAAGAGACTTGCGAAGGTGAAACTTCATTCTGATACTTGTCATATTTATACTTCATTTTCTTCGGAATTGGAGATGACGACAAATCTGACATTGAAGGACAACCTGATATATTGCGATGAAGACTTAAAACTTAAAAGTGTTAAGGCAACATCATAATCAGCTGCAACTAACATTTTTCCTTCTTCAAATGGGAAGAACTCCAACCCTTGCACTTCACGATTTTGTGAGAGAAAGATGGGAAATAAATGGGAATGCTAGGAATCTTAACTTTGACCAATTTTGGATCTTGGGAAAATTTTTGCAAGTATACAAGTTGGGAAGAGCGCACATGCAATCGGATTTTTAAAACCCGAATGCAAGTATACTTATAAAACGGTAAATGGAGAAATGAGTGAAAAATGAGAATTAGACTTGCGGGAAATGACATGAACGAAAAGTATGGATATAGGTGATATGGATGGATAAAAATGGGAAGATTTTGGGAATGTCATTTTCATGAAAATGGGAAGAACTTTGGACATGCAATCCGGTTCTAAAGATCCAATTTTGGAAGGATGGGTATTTTTCATTTTTGCAACTTGGAATTTCAACCAAAAATGGTTAAATTCTTTTAACCGTAAGGGAAGAACAATTATTTTCATCCAACTTGTAGTCGGGATTTAAAATCCCGAATACAAGTAAAGAGGGAAAATAGGGAAGAATAATGCAATTGACAAATTGCTTTGCAAAGGGGAAAATCTCTCTCACAAAACCGATTTTTAGGGCAAAATAAATAAATACAAAATTTTAAAATTAGAAAGGAAAAACAAGAAAACAAGAAAACAAGAAAATGAAACAAGAAAAGAAGAGAAATCATACCTTGCTTCAAACTGAAAATGCCTCTTCAAAAGATGATTAGTCTTTGAAAGAAGAAAGGGTAGCTCTTAAATAGAGAATAAACCGCATTTGAAAACCCTTGCCACGTTTTACCAAAACGCCTTGGGCAGAAAAACGTGGCACCAAATGCAAATTAAATGGCCCAAGAAATGGTCAAATCTCCTTCCAACTTCAACGCCTAGGTATGAAAGGCAAAAACGACCTAGGAGATTACAACTTCATGGAGTTTAGATCCCCCAAAACGTGGATTCAAGGAACCACGTGGTAAACCATTTGGCAAAAATGAGGGTGAAATCATCACTAAAACAACAGCAACGTGTCCCATGGCTCACACAAATCGCCTAGCAACAAAAACGCCTCCTTGCTCCATGAATTTCTCCACAAAAAATTGGGAAGAATTTGTGGCAAAATTGGCTTAGGAGAGGAAAATTGGGTTTTTGGGAAGGAAATACAAGTTTTAATTCATATGCAATAGAGAAAATCGGGTTTTATTTCCCATATAGCAAGTTTTAAATGTCACTTTTTCCCTCAACAATGCAAAATCGGGTTTTAGAAATGAAATTACAAGTTCAAAATTCCCCAATTTGCACTTTATGGAGAAAATCGGGTTTTTTGGGCAAAATAGCAAGTTTTTAATGTCACTTTATTTCATTTCTAGGCAAAATCGGGGTTTGGAGAGAGATGTGCAAGTTACAAATTACTTGTAAAAGGGAAAATGAAATCCCTCCAACAAGTTTTAATAACTTAACACATGTAATAGGGGTTTAACTATTACAAGCAAAAGACATTAAAGTAGGGGTTTTAGAAAAGAATTACAAGTTAACTTGTAACTTATCCAAAAAATCCCTATTATGACTTAAAAAGCCAAAAAGCATCAAGGGGGAAATAAAAAACAAGTTACAAGTTCTTTTTTTTCAATAGAGTGCACTTGTAGTTAGTCAAAAATTTCCCTACAAAGACCAAAACAAAGGAAATCATTAAAACTTGCAATTCAAGGAAAATTTCCCACCTGCAGTCAGGGAGAAAAAACCCAAAATTGAAGGAAAGACATAGCAAACAAACCCAGAATGCGATGAAATTCGAAACGTGGTTCAAGAATGGACTGAGGATTAAGCCAGTCCAAGGATTAGGAGAAATTCTGCCTTGGTAAGCATGCCATAGAGTAAAATTTTCATTTTTTGACAAAATTTTTATGTAATGGTCCTTCATTTTTGAAAACAAAAATGAGGACAACAAGGAGTTTGCATTCATCTCAACAAAAGAAGGCTTCCATAAGTCCATGGAGTGGTAATTTGACTTAGTAGCTTCAAGACACTACACATGTCGAAAACATTGGTATGCTTCTTTTACAGTTTGTTTAGATAAAAGAAAACTGTTTCTCTAGGCGATGGTTCCACATACTTTGTTCAAGGACATGGTGATGTATGTATAAGATTAGATAAAAATGCTAAATACACTTTAACAAATGTGAGATATGTACTAGATATGGATAAGAACCTGTTATCTGTGAAATAACTAGAATCCACATCTCTCAGTAAGTTTTAAGAATAACAGTGTGAAGTCACTCACATCAACAACAAGAAGTTGATAGCCCTTGGAGTTGGTGACAACGGTTTGTACAAATTTGTGCACATAGGTATATCAAACTCATATCTCAGCAACAGAAGATGATCGATGTACTTTGGCACAAGAGATATGGTAATCTAGATTATCACTATCTAGCTAAGTTTGTAATGCCCCCTTGTGGGCCTCATAATAATTTTTGTCAATGATTGGTTAAGAAAAGCTATCAAGAGGCAGTTGTAGTTATTAAACTAGGACCCTAATTGGAACGATAGGATTAAGAGCAATTCATACAACTTCATTTTGGCAATGATTCTTCTTGAGTGTGTGAACAACTTATTTACTATTAATCAAGCATACATTGCTAAGAATTATTGTAACAATGTAATAATGACTTAATATGAATATGCTTGAGATCTGATCTGCAGTGTGATTACACAGTAAAATGTTTGTGACTTTGCTAAATATGTAAGAAATATAAGAACCCAGTCCTAGAAATGATCTGATCGTTGTTTCTGACTCACTTCCTGAGTGTATGGATGTGAATGGTGTATAAATAATAAAAGGATGGGGTCCTGAAACTGATCGTTCCTCCCGTATTATTGCTTACTAATTGTGCAATTTACCTAACACTGTTCCTGTTTGATTAATTCTCTTATCATGTGTCCAAAACCATGTGATTGGTGGTGGCAAACCTCCCAAGTTATAGGCGGATTATGGGGTCCTTGAACGTTTGGGTCTCAGATAGAATAATTTCAGTAAAGAATCCCTTTTTTTATATATATGCCTTTTGGACGAATCATGAACCTCTCTAATACCTTTTGAGTGGGCATGATGTGAGAAGTTGTGTCTTAACATCATTGCACCTAATTGTTGAATCGTGCCTTTCTCTATTAACTAATATTGTTTGCTTAACTAATGGTTGATCATGATGATCCCTCTCTGGACATCGATAGCCAATATCCTGCATTTGTTCGATCTATGGTATTTTCTTTGGACAGCGATAGACAACCCCTTGTCTGGCGGTGCTTCCTCATGGTGCGATAACCATCTTTGCTAAAGGTTCGATTAATCTTCCCTTCGAGGTGTTAATTATCTCTCTATAATAATATTGACTATTGAATGATAACCAATAGCTAATAGTCGGTTTTGCACCAGCTTGGATATTGTTCTTTTCATCGCAATGGATTCGTGCCTTAGCCGAGTATCATCATATTCAATCTTTGAAGTATTGTTATCACTCTCGACCTATGTTAGTCATTGTCCATTAATTCCTAATGGATTTTGCTATTGATCCATCTCCCACCGAAGCTTGGTTCAGTCTTCTTCCTTATCGATAGTTATTGTGGTTCTATGATATATTCCAGTCGCTATCTCATTCATTTTAAGTCGCTTAATGAATATTATATTTTATTATTATTATTTATTTATATTATTATATAAAAAATACATATATATATATATATATATGTTTATTTATTTTAATTTCAATTTTATCATTATTATTTATCATTAAATTGTGTTTTAAAGTGGGGACATTACAAAGTTAACCAAGATTCATATGTTCCATGGTCTTCCTACAATATAGAATGAACAACATGAATGTGAAGGTTGTCAGTTGGGAACGTATAGTTGATTGTCTTTAGCGAAGAGGCAGTCTCAGAGAGCACAAGGTCTATTATATCATGTTCACATGGATATATGGGGTTCTGGTAGAACTAGACCCATAGGTGGAGCTAGATATTTTTTGCCAATTGTAGAGGACAGACAATGGTGGAGGGTTAACCAACTTTTGCAAGCAAGAGAGTATCCATCAACATTATACCACACCATACTCTCCACAACAGAATGGAGTGGTTGAACGTGGAAATAGGACGATTGTTGAAATGGCTCGGTGTACGATGCATAGTTAGAATGTACCATACTGTTACTAGGCAGAAGCAGTTAAACTACTGTACACATTCTCAAATAATGTCCTAGGAAGTCTTTGCAAAAGACTACTCCTGAAGAAGTCTGGACTGGTCATAAGCTTACTGTTGATTATTTTTTCGTATTTTTGGGTGTGTTGCTTTTGCACTAGTTAAACAAAACAATGTAGATTAATTAGATGCAAAAAGTCAGAAAATTCATGTTTGTTGGCTATAGTGAAAAATCAAACGCATATCACTTAATTGATGTAACTACTAACAAATTAATTGTTAGAAGAGATGTGATTGTTCATGAAAAGGTAGATGACGGTAAACTAATCGAGGTACCAAATAGTGAATCTATTGTCAAGAAAGAGTTTGTCATTACAGAAGATGATTCATCAAGTAGCCAACATTCAGAGTCTAAAGATGACAAGGAGGAGGGTAGACCACATTGGTGTATGCAAAAACCCCTTTGGGATACAACGAGTTCTTCTCCAAGTCAGCCTTTTGATGATCAACAACAGATACCCAAACCTCGTCCAAAATGGTTTGATAAGACCATTAAGGATGTGAAAGAAGATGAATAGAATGATTCTCGAACAAGACAAGTTGTGAGAAAGGTACTAGGGAGGTATGGAAGAAACTTGAAACTTGCAACAATTCCAAGCATTAATGGCATGAAAGTTTGTGGCCACAAACTCTAACTAATTAGTGGTGGCTATGGAAAAATACTTATTTCTTATGGTGGGAAATACACTTGGAGCCATGTCCTCCAAACAAATACTATTGTTGGCGATATGGAAGGGAGGCATGCCTTTGACTCTTCAACAAAGGCTTGTGAAGGAGCGGGGTTTCGTGGAGAGGTATGACGGGATGGACAAGTGTGATAGCCTGATAGTAGAAGAGGATGAAGGTGGGGGATGGTCATGAGATATGCCTAAATGGAGAAATTTGAAACCCTGATAAAAGTGTAGAAGAAAGTAGACTTGGAAGGAAATTTATGCTAGGCAAGGAAACTTGGCAACTCCGACATATTACACTAACTTTGGAAGTTGGCCATACCTTCATGCCTAGAAATTTGGGGATCTTAAGCAAATGCACAAGGGATGAAGAGAAATAACTTGCATGCAAATTTGGATCAAGGGGAAAGCTGGTGATAGGAAATGGGCATTTTGGACTATAACATAGATTATGGAAAAAGGGGACATGATAGCCTTCGCCTCTTGCATTGGGTCTATTGATCTAACGAAAATAAAATGGAACACATCTTTCTCTTTCATACAAAGAAACTAAGGAACAACAACTAAAAGATTTTATCTAATAGCTCACATACAAAATAAATAAAAAAACAACCATCAAATGGGGCAATAAAAACTGGGCTACCCCTTGACACTAATTAACACTGCAATTATTCTATCATAAGATGGTTTCTCCACAACTCCTAGAAGCTTCACAGATTCTTGACCTTGTTTGTCATATGTTCTAATACCATATTGAATTTCTGCCATACAACCCATTGTACCAATTTTTCATTTTATTAAATATTGTGGGACATTTATACAAATTTCATCACCCTATTTTCTTGGAAACAATCCCACTATTCTTTCAACCTATTTCTATTCCATGTGGGTGTTTCTGCAGCCTCACAACAACTCAACAAACATAGGTAAGAGGTATTAAAATATTATTTTAATCCATCAACTATACTAACTATTATGATTAAATATTTGTTGTCCTCACTTTTTGTTTTACAAAATGAGGGCAACCTATACAAATTTTTCTTTAAAAATTCTTGTTATTGTTTCTCTAATGCACTCTTTCCAAGGTCAAAATCTATCTTGGTTAATATCCATTTGGGTGTGTTCTTTCCTTTGGTTTTCCTTGATAAATTTTATTTGTTTTGAGCCTTCTTTTTGTGCCTCAGTGCAATTTCGGGTTTCATGACTCTTATTGCAAGTTGAGGGTCTTTTTGGAGTTTTAGCAAGCAAACTTTATTCACTTGTAATTAGGTCTTTAAGACTCGGTTACATGTGAGAGGAGTTTTATTTGTTCTATTTTAAAGTTTTGTATGTGTAGTCGGGTTTCAAAGCTCCGATTACACATCTTATTCCCTCTTTACTTTTCTTTTAAATACTTGCAATTGGGCCCTTCAGACCCGACTGCAAGTGTTTTTGTTTTGCCTTCATTTCACTCTGCGTGATTTTCTCTAGTGGAGTGATTTTTGAGAAGTGTTTTAATGCTTCCTAGTTTGGTTAGGATTGCTCCTCTTGATTCTTTTTAAGGGACTATCATTGAGGGTTTGGGCATTTTTCTTTGGTAATCTCTCCTCAAGTCTTGGGCGATTTTCAAGTTTTGTCTTCCATTTTCAGGTATTTCTTTTTCCTTTTCTTTTATTTTAAATTCGTTCTTGTTTAGGCTCCTGTAAATTTGTGATTCAATCTCTTTTGATCAAGCATTGAGATGGAATCGCTGTCATTCAGGCCTTTGCTTTTGAGGTTCTTTCTTACCAAAACTCGCATATGTATTTGCCACTATCTATATTGCAAGCCTGCAATTCTTCTTTTGCATTCGGGTTTAGTGTCTCTCATGCATGTATTCAATTCCCATCCCATGATTTCCTTTGTGTCTTTGTTTACATAAAGTTTGCGCTTTTTCAAAGTCTCGTATTACTCCTATATAAGCATCCCACGTGTTAAATATCGGTCTTCCCTTGATTACAATCGAGTCTTACAAAGCTTCTTGCAAGTCAACTCTCATATGCATTTAATTTACAAGCTTCATTGTTTACAAGTAATGAACACTTGTAATCGGGTCGCTCAAACCCGGTTGCAAGTTTGTTCTTCTTTTCACAGTGGTGATAAAGCACTTGCAGTCGGGTTTGCAGGACCCAATTACAAGTGCTCATTATTATGTTATATTTCCTCGCTTTTACTCATTATTCACTTGCATGCGGAAGAGTAGAACTCGATTGCATGTTTAAGTCAGGCATCACAAAGTTTACTTGTAGTCGTCTGTGAGACCCGACTACAAGCAAATGTTTTTGAGTCTTTCCCAAGGAGTTTGTATGCAAAGTTGACTTGTAGTTGGGTCTCGCAGACTTGACTGTAAGTTGTAATTTGTCATTGCATTTCAAGATTGGTAAGCTTATTCTATTTGCCATCATACTTATTCAATTTGTAACATTTCCAAGTAGTTATATTGCATATTAGTCACATGTAATCGGGTCTTGAAGAACCGACTACAAGTATCCATTATCATTCAACTTGCAAGCTATGCACTCACACTTGTAGTCGGGTCTACGAGACCCAATTACAAGTGCGAGATGCAAGTTTCCATTGCACTCATTTTACTTGCAATCAACCCTTCAAGATTCGATTTCCATTCTTGCCACTATCTAAAGCATATCCTCAGGCATCTTTGAGTCATTCCAAGCTACTACATGTTAAATACCTTCATAAGTCTTGATGGGAGCATTGGTTTTCAAAGGATTTGGCACCATGGAATCACCTATTGCTGTTGAAGATGTTCTTACTTTTCTAAGGTTTCATCACAGTTTTGCAGATTCTTGTTCGATGTCAGAAGAGCCAGGATCACCTCCAAACAAGAAAATGAAATACAAGTATGACAAATATCAAAATGAGGTTGCTCCCACTTAGGTGGTCTCTTTCATCGATGAGATCCGCGATACAGAGATTGGAGACGTTGACATGTCCGAATTTTTGGAAAGGAGTGTTCACCAACGCATGGGATGCAACTGCTTCTGAATAGCTATATTCATTTGGTGTCTTCATTCCCGATGGCTGCTTTAGAACCTGATTTCGTCCTCGCATGTGCTGCTCATTTTGACCGAGATATGAGGACAATTAGGGATGAAGATGGGTATGTTATAATAAGATTGGATCTGGAAACAATTGACAAGATCTTCAAATTCCCCGCAGCTCCTTTGTATGCAGACATCACTATGAAGAGTGCCTTGGATCACTACAATCAGAGAAGGTTAGATTGCATCAGGCACATTAATGCTAAGTGGCTGAAGACTCCCAAGACTTGTTTTTCAAGGTGGCCTAAGTTATATCGCTGCAATTTCATTGAAGTAGGTGATATGATCACACTTCTTAGCAGAATAATAGGGTTAAGGCACTCCAATGTGTTTGAAATCTGGATGTACAAATATATTGTGATCATTATGAAGTAACAATTTCACATTTTCTGGGGAGAAATCATTAGTGATAACTTGTGTGAGCAGCTATCATAAGTTCCCACTACCTTCACTGTTAATATGAATTCATACTTGGTGTATATTGTAGCGTCACTCACACAATTTCTTGGTCTTTTTACCAAGGGTGATAGGTCGCTAGTGCCAGTGTGGAAGTACTATGATTAGTTGACTTTGAGGCCCAATAGGCTTCATTACAGAAGAGTGCAGGATGCATTCTTTGGTCACTTCATGTGTCTATTTGACAAGATACTCAAGAACAAAAGAGTTTTTGAGGTAGCATGGAGAAAAGTAAACGAGTACGGGTGTTTGTTCCTGCAGTTCCCAACTTTCACTTACATGAGAGTTGGATGTTTTGAGGGGCAGCCATACATGTTACCCCGATACCCCATTGATAAGATTCTTTTGATGGAGTTGGCAAGACAGTTGATGGTAGTTCATGCAATACAATTTGCCAATCATAAGCTGGGTATCAATATTTCTTCACATAATCCATTGCAGATTGGTTGATATTCCTTGAACACTTTTGCGAGAGCCAAAGCAATGGCAACTGAACTTCAGGAGATCAAGTTGAAGAAGTTCATAGCAAGGAAGAATCTTGATTACCGAGGGATGAAGGATAAAATCAAGAGGGCCTTCACCCATGTCCATCGTTTGGAGGATATTTGGATTGATCTCCGCATTGAAGATGAAATCAGGAGAATGGATTACAGCAGGTTCACTTTGGAGCAAATTGTTGATCTTGATTTAACCAGGATTCTAGAAGGCATGGTAGATGATGGAAAGATCCTTGATCTAGAATACGTCGAGCAAAGAGTGGCAGAAGCTCCTCTTCCTTCTCCACAATGGTCCAAAAAGGAGTGTGACTCAATCATTGACAAATTTCAGCCCATCGTTGCTAACACTAACACCTGGCTCAAGGATAATTCTGTCAAGGCAATCAAGGTCAAAGTTGAGACAGAAAATAATTTAGTTGGGCCTGTTGGGCGAAGATCTGAGGTCAGGGTCAAGTCTAAATAAGGTGCTTCTTCTTTTGGCACAAGGATCAAGTTGAGAGTAAGTAGAGCTTTGGTTATCCCTCCTCTAGAAGTGTCACTCAAAGGGAAGGAAAAACCAAAGTACAAATACAGGTTAGTGATGCTAACAATAGTACTCACTAGTAGAATACAACAAGATCACCTCCTTTTGTAGGTTCAGATTCTCCTCATACAACCCTTCCCCAATTATCATTGGATGTACCCATGTCCCCAATTGATACGGATGTGGATTCTTTCTCCACCGTTCATATGGAACCTGTGGAACCAAGTACATCTGCTTGTACTAGCGTGGAAGTACTTGTTGAGACCTCTCATGGTGGCTTCGAGAATTTTTTTGATGTGAATCCCTCATATGCCATCTTGTCCAATGTTTCTCTTCTTGAGATCAATACTTCTACCATGAGTTTTGATAAGTTCATGATAGAAGCAAGTCATGAGTACCTGAGCAAAGGATCATCACTGTCTAGATAGGAGCTTCTCCTCGAGTCACAACTATGGTACAGGTAGAGGCTGTTTCTTCAGATACCATGGTTGTTGTCTCTGATGTGAACTCATTAGAACTACCCCCATGGCTGAGTTCAATCACACCTAAGAGGAAGAAGCAGGAGATCTCTTTTGAAATATTTGATTTTTCGACAGATTGCGAAACTTAAGCCTAGAGCTGTTAAGAAGGAAAAGACAGTCTCGCAGGTGGTAGTAGACAAGAATAGAATGAAATATGCAGAAGTAGCAGAGCCATTAGTTGAGAAACCGCCAGAAGAGATGCAACTGTCAGATTACAGGCTCACCAGGATAGAACTTGGGAAGCAGACACATATAGGTCTTATGCATGATGCCACAGATTCAATAGCTTCTTTGGTTCAGAATTATGATGAATTACTAGCAAAGAAGAATGAGCTCAAGGAGAAGAATTCCCAACTCATCATGGTAATTTAGAAAATAACAAATTCTTCAGAGTAGGTTGATCCATTGACTTCTTCCACATCCGAAGAATCTGTTAGGTGATTGGAGAAGATTGCTTAGAAAGCCAGGGCAGTTGATTCTTTGGTAGATCGGTTGATTGATCAAGGAACCCAAGTGGTGAAGAAGGCATTGCATGTATTGAACAATGTTAGAGCAGCAAAAATTAAGTTGAATGAGACTTTGGAGGCTTTCAATCAAAGTCTGGGTTCAATCAAAGAAGATTTAAAGATCTGGCATGAGATGGATCAGATCAAATTGGAAATTCTGTGCAAAAATATGGTGATACCTGGCAGAGAAAAATATATAGAATTTGATGAACTTTTGACAAACAAATCATTGGTTATCAAAGAGCTCATCAAAGATGTTTAGGTTACACTTGAAATGAGTGACGAAGTCAAACAGGACATACTCTCTAATTTTGACAAGATGTCTTGCAAAATTCTAAGTCATGATGGAGAGTTGCTTGCAGCAGATTTGGTAGTCACCGAAATGGTATCAAATCTTCGCTAGGCGCAAGAGTCAGAACAATTTACTCTTATAAAGCAGTATTATACTCACATACTGTGGCTGAAACCACAATTTTGCACATCCCCCCGGCTGTACAAAATTTTCAACCAACAATAGTTAAACCCATGCACTAACCTACAATTTAATAATTCCTAATAAAAGAGAGATTGATTGCTTTCAGCTGCTGACAATTTCTATTTAATTCTCTTAAATGACAATTTTGTTACTAAACAATAGAATCATCCTTATATTCATAGCAAAGCTATAATATTTTCTTTGCATTTATGCTTCTGGCTGGCACTTATTATATTGGTTTTATAAATTTATTGATCTTCATATTGCAGATAAATTTTGTGGGATTTATCCAGCTAGGCCCATTATTCCCTTTAGGGAATGCAATCTAGTCCATATTTGTGTCATTCTGTATTGGCAATCAATATAAAGCATTGAGTTTTACAAAGAATATTTTGTGCACTGTATCTGTATTGTCTTATTTAGTAAGTCTACTTATTTAAAAATTAATCATTTATTACTTCTCGAATCAGTGTATGTATCTACTGTTGTGAGTCTTGAGTTTTAGCATGTGCGTGACTAAAAATTATTTGGTCGATGCAGGAGAATTGCAATTTAAAGTTCTGCAAGTGGATATCTTTCTGATTAATAGATCAGATATTTGAAGAGGATTTTTTCTCACATGGCAGTTTCTGTTTTGACGTGAATATCTTTTGAGCTTGAGATATCATTCACCAGCCGTTTTTACTCTGTATTTTAAATATCACAATGAGTATTTTTGAAGTGGGGAGTAGATCTCAGCGCATGGGTGGTCAAAAAGAAAAGTTTGTAAGGTATGTGTTTTTGAAGTAAACTTTCATTTATTTATCCTTAAAGATGGTTTAATTTTTGGTCAACTTCAGAGCAAAACATAGATGTGAACATTTGTTAGAACAGTTACTCTACATGTTTTTGGATTTCTGAAAGTCAGAAATTGTTCATCTCAGGAATAATGGGAACTAGTGTTGAGGCATAGACTCATGGATCAAGTGTAATTTATTGTATATATTAAAAAATTGTTAATGTAACTAGAAAGGAAAGGGAAAGCAAAAGATAAAGCTAGGTTTAGACATAACTGTATCTTAACATGCAAATTGTTAACTGTTTTGCTTGTTTCACTTTTATTTGATCAAAGCAAGTTCCTTCCTGATTTATGCTGCTTTTTAATGGCAATGAATTGCTCCCAAGAAGCACCTTTAGCTGATAGACACTGGAAGGGATATGTGCATACTCCTTTAAGCCATCAAAATGTATAGAATGATAGTAAGGGTTATCGACCACAGAGAACTTTGGGCACTGATTTCATCTGATGATCAACATGGTTTCTTTTAAACTATAATTAAATCAAGAGATTAAATGGATATATTCAATCTATAGAAGATAAAACAGGCACATGATTCACAGAAAATTTAATACGATCAAAATTTAAACAGGAATTGTGCAAATTAATCACATTTGCATCTAAATAAAGAATTCACTTCACGTGACCCAAAAGTTGTTTTCTGTAAAGTGACAGGCTAGTTTTCTTGTGTTTTGATAAGTGTTTGATGTAATGCCAATATGACAGTGCTGTGATATTTCAACTTTAACTTTTCTTTCCCTTTTGTGTATATTTTTCAACAAATTTCTCAAATGAGCCATAAAATGTTACTTTATAACAATCCCGAAAGCTTCTAGAAACACTTTTCAATTTCCCGCTCTTATAATATTTAATATATCCTAGGGAAATAAAGTGACTTTAATAAACTCTACATTAATAAACCACTTAAGTCACTTTATCTAACTTATTAAATCAATTAAATAATATTACCAATAAAATAAGCTTTGTCGGATAATATTGAATAATTAAATTAATGAACTCCTTTTTTACCCGACTTTAGCCTACAAGAATAGAATAGGCTAATTAGTCTCATTGGACTATTATGCAGAAAGGGACATTACAAGTGATGAGGTCTATTTCAGTTTCTTCCTTTTGCAAAAGTATTAGGCTTGAGGACTTTGGAAGGGTGCTTCCTACTGCTTTGCTACTAGACACCATTGTATGGCTATCCCATTCTTGGAGATTTTCCCATACTTAAGTGTGCTACCAGCTTCGCTATAAATTCATTCGACTCTCTTTGGCCTTGGTGAAGATTCCTAAAAGTTTTGTGGAAGAACTCTTCCTTTTCCTCATCTATCATTTTCTTCTTTCCTTTATCTCCCTCAGCCATAACTTCACATACTATGTGTTGATCTACAATGCTTAGGCCCTCAACTTGTGTTTTCCTTTGTTCTTGTCTAATATATTTGGTCTCTCTATTACAGGGAAACGTAAAAAATCTAGATGCCCTATGTGCTGGAAGAATCTTTTGCTCTCTATAATAGCCCTAATGATTATTATGAGATAATATCATTTAGGGTTTTTATACTATCAATTGAAATTGACGAACCTAGAATTTTTGTTGTAAAACTCTACTATTTATCCTTGGGGATCACATTCAATTTTATAAATATCATCCCAAAATATAATAAAATCTCAATAAATAATAGTTTCACAAGATTATTTGTTCTTAGAATTTAAAAGACAAAGAAATCTCGATAAATCAATTGGCCTCAATAATAAAGCTGGAGTATTACAATTAATAGTCTGGCACATGCATGTGAGCCAGGATATAGGCACTTATGTATTTCTTTTATGCAATCCCTCTTAGTGAAATCTAGTATATTGTGTATACCTATAAATTTTGTTTTAGTTTTTTTCTAGAGTTAGGTCAAGGTTTAGTTTGATCCTAGGGAGCTTCCCTCACAATTTGAAGAATGGTTCTACCATACACATTGGTCCCTTTTGTGTTTTCTTGCAAGAGACAAATAAAAATGTTAGCAGAGGCAAATATTAGTATGCTAGACCTAAGGGTAAATAACAAACGTTGTAAATAAATGATTGGGGATAAATAAATAAGCAAATTAGTTAATTGGTCCCTCAAAGACCTTGGACAGAAACGTGGTTTCATGCAGATGAGAACCATGAGTTTTGTTGCCAATATTAGGTTACCAACTTAACTTACCTTAAGAATTATACTATGGGTGTAACGGATTAATTAATTAACCAGATGTGTTGGGGACCTTGGATGGGGGATGTGGGTCCACATGGTTTGCTAGATAGCATATGTATTTCACCTTTGTGTTGATGCTTTATTAAGCTTAATTAAATCTTTAATTAACTCAAAAATAAATTTGCACCTATGTTGGGACTTTATTTAGGTACTATAGATGGCTATTGCACCATGCTTGTGTTATTTTTGGCATTAAGCCTCATTGAAATTATATAGGTATAGGTTGTAAGCATGGTGATCTTTTTAGTTTTAAACAATAAGATGAGGTTTAAATAATTCTAAAATGGGTTTGAGTGAAAAATTCTGGAAAACAGGAGACAACATACATATAAAAAAAAAAAATTAAAATCATACATTGGATCATCGTGATATGTTGTTCTGAATCCAATCTTTTGAATGTTACAACATATCTCCAATAGAATTATTGTGAGACAGTTTCTTGATACAATCCACGTTAAGTATTATTAAAATAAGCGTTTTATAAAAAGTGCTCACACTTGACCAGTTTGTCTATCATTTCAAATTTCCTTTTGCAGTGGCCTTTGAAATAAACCCTTCCCAATACAAAATGTAAGCTAGAAATTTCTTGTTAGATTATTTTCATACCATAAGAAAAGTGGCATCTGCTGGTTTCTGTACATGCATATCAATCTTATGTTCAATCTGCATTTTTTCGCAAGGCTTCGATCTCTAAATGTTGTAACTTGTGATTGCTTTGTTAATGCTGCTAGAAGTACATCATTTCTTTTCAGAAAATTCACTTTCTTGTTCTGTAATAATTTATAATTCTATTGATAATTCTTTTTCCCATTCAACTGAATTTTTAGTATTTATCTCACAGGTTTTACACTGATACAGAGTCTGCGGAGCCTTTTGGTTCAGGGACTGGCAAATTTAGTAACTATGACTTGAGATATAGAAATTTGGACAGGACATCAAGCTCTACATTGTGTTGTGTGAGAAGAGCAATGGATAAAAGAGGACAAGAATTGAAGAATATTGGTTGTTCATTGGTAAATGAAGTGTCCAGGGTAGTCTTTCCAGAGGATCTTAAATTGTTCAAAAAGAGTTTATTTGATCCTCAAGATAAGGTCCTTCAGAGGTGGAACAGATTTTTTATTATATCATGCATGATTGCAATATTTGTTGATCCATTCTTCTTTTATGTGCCACTTGTGGATGATGGATTAAATTGCCTCGGTATAGATAAGAATTTGGCAACTGTTGTTACTGTTCTGCGGTCTCTCATAGATATCTTTTATTTAGTACACATGGTGTTTCAGTTCCGAACAGCTTTCACATCTCCATCTATGGTATTTGGGAGAAGAGAGCTCGTGATAGATCCAATACAAATTGCAAAAAAGTACTTGTCAACATACTTCATAATTGACTTTCTCGCTGTGCTGCCTCTTCCCCAGGTACGGACATTTTATGTTTCTAAAAAATAAATTTTGATGTTTGCTATTCATGGGAAAGTTCATATCCCGTTCTCTTATAAGTATGGTTTTATATGCAGAAATTAGCACCAAACATGGGAATTACTGTTTAGATCTCAGCTATGGCTGTATTTAAAATTATGTCAACTTAGTATAAGCTATTCATTACTTAAATAGATAGCTACATGAAAATGTGGCGAAAAAAGGGGTTGTGCCTTTCACAAAGTCCTATGGCTATTGGAAATGCCTATTATATGCAATATCATTTTTATCATCATTATTCTTCTTGTTTCTGTTCCTTTCCACTGCATTGTTTTGAACTTGTTTGCACTACTGAATGAGATAAATTGCACTGTAAATTCAGTATTGTGTATGTTTGATGTAAACACTCTTGATGGTTGTATGACTGTCATATTGTTAAAAATTGAAGAAATAAGATTGAGAGAAATCGGCATGTCTTCTCAAGTTGAGAGCATTGCATTATATTATTGAACATGTACTAAATTTAGAGAGTAGTTATATTCTAAAAATAGATGGCAATTACAAAAGACTTCTGCTACCAATTTAATAAAAGATCACTAACCAACACTAACTTATTATTAATATCATTATACTTATATTCTAATATTCTCGCCTTAATTACTAAATTAAAAGGATTCGGAGGTTTAGTCATAAATCACAAGATGTGTAGAAATGCAGAGAAATATCTGCACAAGCAACTTTCTCGACAACAGGCATATGAGAAAGATATGCAAAAAAAACATAATGAATATGCTTTGTTGCGGAGTTATCAGTTGGTTTGCTTTCCTTCTGAGGTGACATTTCTGATTTTATGAAGTCGTCATTGGGTTCACCTTCAAAGTATCACTGAGGCCTTCAAGGCATAATTGGTAGTGTTGTGAAGACAAACTCTATATGGTTTGAATCTCACTCAGAATGAATACACTTTCAGTTTTACATTGCTAACACATAATTGGAGACAAAGCACCCAAATGTTGACACATTGGAACATTCCATGGTCTAGGAGGTATATCTATCAATGGTGCCACAACACTAGCTTTTTTCTTGACCTCCTTAGTGCTATGATTGGACCATGGTTCCTCTTGTGTAGCATTCAAAATAGGATTAACAAGTTTTTGCCTTTGTGCACATCGCTTTGCCTAATGCCTCGAGCAGTTATCTTTTCTTGGTTTACATCACAAACAATGCACTCTTTCTCTCAAAATTGAATTAAAATATTTTGATTTTTTGTAGGTTGGCTAATAGAGAGCAAATTTTTGTTGAAACGTAGAGTACACCTAACATTTTGTACTAAACGTTTGATGCCATTATTGAATGCAATCTGACATCGCCTATCTGTTTGATTGTATGTGACTTGTCACCAAGTGAAACAAAATCTTTATGTCTCTCTTCAGCAATGAACCTGACATACCAGTCCTTATGACATGTGAAGTGTCTAGATGCACTTGAATCAAATAAATAACAATTGCTTCTAACACCATTTGAAAAATCCGTTAATCCACACTTCTCCTCATGGTCTTCCTCAATATTATCTGCCATCAGTTTCATTCTATTGCTTCTAGGATAGATTATACGGTCTTTGTTTGCAATCATTCTTTACATACCCAAAGCTGTTACAATAAAAACATTTCACTTTTTTCTTGAATTGAGCAGAAGAAGTGTTGTTAGATCAATCTTAATATTTGTTCTTAAATATTTGCTGTAATATCCCTTGTCCAATTGATGACTGAAACAAGGAATATTTGCTGTCAAATCTGTGTGTTATGCTGCTTACTAATGCTGCGTGTTATGTGGACTGCTGTCTCCGTTTGTTTTCAGTTTGATATTGAGTCACCACACAAACATTAATTAATGAAAGGACATTCTACAATGATTATCTTAGAGGTATGAGTTTTAAGAATGCATCTACTAATAGTTTAATGATGTCCTAGCACCAATTTTGACTCAAAATCAGATTCATGGACTTGCTGGCATATTGTCAAACAGTTGGCAAGTATCCTCAGAAAAGTTCATACAATGTAATATAGTCAATGCAAACCTCTAACTTTTCTATTGAGTTCAAAAGATTTCCACAATGTAGTACCAAGACTAGCTACAATACATCAACAATGACTAAAGACTCTTATACATCAATTCATCATTCTCAGCTAGTCTGAATACACGTGACAGCCAAGGCTATTATTGCAAGATCAAGCAATGAAATGATAGTAGGAGAACCTGGAACAATTCGCTATGAAGAAAGAAGCGATATCCACGCCAAATAGCCCTTGAGAGTGCCAAGTCAAATCAACTATGTTGCCGCCCCTGCTGTTATGGTAGACGGACTGAGATCTCCCTGATTTGACAGCAGAATAACCTCCAATTTGGTATTAAATGAAGCACCTCTCTCCTTACATCAGATCACTAGTCTTCAATTTATCTTTTGATGCTCCTTATAATATATTTGGGCAAAATCGAAATCATGCACAGTCAGGCCCGAACTCCCTGATATACCCTCAATGGTGGCTGATCTCTCTTCAAATCTTCTCTAAAAGAGTTTCCCTTCCTTCTCCTTCATCGCCTGTCTTAAATATATAGTTTAAAGTTTCCTTGATGAGGTATAGGCAAAGTCGTGGGCATGGGCAGTCTGAACACAACTCTGATAAAATTCTGATTGGTGGCCGAATCCTTCCCAAAACTCTTTCAAATTGCTCCTAGAAGAATCGCCTCACCTTGCTCCACATTATAGCTGACCTCTTAAGGAATGTTCGATGCCTTAATGATGAAATCTGGTCCAAAATCGTGGAATAGGGGATGAAATTCGAACTTGTCTCAGACCTGGAGATTTTCATCAGCAAACTCTCAAGATTACTTCCATATGTTCCTTAATAAGATCGCCACACTCCTCCTATGTAAATTGATGCACCATGGGTCCTAAATCTGATAAACTGAAAATGTCATGAATTCACTCCACCATGGCAGCAACAATAACTTCAATGAGCCCAAATTGGAAGACTGAAAATGTCTCCCACTCTAATGCAAATTTGTCTTCGAGCGAAGACTTCACAAATTAGGCAATGATGTAGATTCCGTCACGAACCTACTCCAAATGAAGAACTAGGGTTTCGTCTAGCCCTTCTATCCAATCTGCTGAAGGTTTGCGTCCTCAGAGATTCCACCAATGCCACGCATCAGTCATTTCATCATATCCAAATCTCCAATCCCCTGATCCTCTAACATCCTCTTCTATTTATCCTTTTTCATCCCCCTTCACGAGGTTCCTTCTAGAAGAGGGTAGGTACACTTTATTATTTAATATTATTTAAGTGACTTTTAATTATTTTTTAAATTTTTATACTTAAGTCACTTTTTAATCAAATTAATTAAAGATAGTCACTTTTAATAATTAATTTATTTTAATGACTTTCTAAGAAATTAATTTAATTAATTCCTCCTTATATCACCTATTAGCCTAGCGGCTAAAATTGGGGACATTAGACATACCCAAAGTTGTTACAATAAAAACATCTCACTTTTTTCTTGAATTGAGCAGCAGAAGTGTTGTTAGTTCAATCTTAATATTTGTTCTTAAATTGGGCAGCGAGAAGAGTTTCAATGATCCCAGCAGTAGATTCACCTATTTCTTGTTGTTGTCACTTGTTTTGCAAAAATATTGACTGACCTTATCACAAGTTAGTGTTTGAAATTTTAGCTAGAAGATTCAAAGACTATATAAATATCGTAAAGGAAGGCAAGAGATTGTTAAAAACTAGTGCAACCATGTCCTCTTCAATTGCTTTGTTGATGGTGACAAAGTTAATACTTAAGATCCTTAATTTTTAAGATATGTTCGAACAAAGATCCTCTTAAACACTTTGATAGAAAGCAATAAATTTTTGAGATACACAAACCAACCTTTTTTGAAACTTTGTATTTACTTTCCTTTGTTCTTCCACATGTTATATAAAGAGGTGGTGTTATGGATTTCAAAGATTAAATTATATAAGACAACAACTTGAGAATCAACAAGGCTTCCCTATGACATTTCTCAAAGTCAATTGGAGGATTAATAGGTCTAATTTTTGTGTGTGACAAGATTTTGTGACATTCTCGATACATACCGATGGCTAGAATCTTATGAATCCAAATATTTTAATTTTTGCTAGTGAGTTTGTGCCTTTGGCAATACTAGATTTTGATTATTGGCCATTTTGCTAACAAACCAACAAAATAAACTTTTCCTAAATTTTTTAATGTGATCCCAAAAATTTTCAAACCTTGTCAGTCCCTTCCATTAAACCCATAAAAAATCAACTTTGGATCTAGAATTTTAAAATTATACTAGCCTGGAAAATAAATTTTTCTTGACACCCTAATCCTTTTGGGAATTCCTTCATATTTTAAATCTCGTGAATATAAATCTTTGGATTCTAACTAAGTTGTAGTTTTTTTATTTTTTCCAAACTTTGTACTCTTTGTTAAACTTCTATGTATGGTTGCAAAAAAGGAAAAAAAATTAAAACATACTTAGAAATTTCTAGAACCTAAAAATGCTAAGAACACATGTCAAAGTCTTTTTAGGCACAATTTTTTATAATTCTATGTCATTTATAGATTACTCGGAACCTTTAGATGTTCTTTCATTTGTTTCTACTAGTGTAATATGGCCATCACCTACTTTGTGTGCTCCTTGATGGGTTTTTTCGCTAGAACAATTCTCAAACACGTTTGAGAGATTTTCTACTATTCAGATACTGATTTTAGTGATGATTTGTTGTTTTTATTCATAACTTTGTCACCCTTTGGCATAGTTCCTATAGGGGGAGTGTAGGGGTTCTAGAGTACCCATGTTGATTGTAATATCCCTGTTAAGGTAAATTAAATTTAATTCGGACTGATGCAATTCTTACAATATGCAGAGTATAATGTACTGATTTCTTCTTTTGATTTCAGGGTATATATTCAGAATTTAATCCTTAACAAATATGAATGTTAATAATGATAATGTATTGATGAGATGCTGATGTACTTCTTTTCTTCAAGTCTGAGATTGCCGATCAAAGGTGTTGATGTATAGCTTCAGTCGGACTCCTCAGGGCTGACTTAGCCATTAAATGTGTGAATGGCTATCGATTTTATAATGTGTATGTAATGTCCCCTACTAGCTTTAGACCTGTTATAACCATAATTAATCTATTTCTATGTACTTATGACTTGAACTAACTTGATTAAGAGACAAGTCTATCTTAATGTGAATCAAATCTGTGATTTTCTTTCTTTCCTTTGTCTATCAAGTGCTTGCTAATTTACCATACTACATAATTGATCTTATTCTGATTCATTATAAAACATTTACATATTTATTAATAACTAGTTATATGAATTGTTTTGCATTACTGCATAACAGTTTCTAAAAGATATTATAATAATTATTATATTAATATCTATATTTATACTATTATTGAATTCTGCAAGTGCATATGATCATTATCGAGCTTCCAATCTTACTCATCATATTGAACACATCACCGTGCATGCCACCAATACTGCCAGTATCTTACTGTCAATTATTATATAGATAAATCTATTATCCTTTTCAGACCTGAATATAAATAAAGGAATTGAATTATCTTATCCAATATTTATGTATCTTCTAATTACCAAATATATAAATTAATAATACCATCCTGTTGTGACCATTTCACACATCGCCCCATCGCAAATGGGGACCCCCTCTTTTTCGCTTGTTTTCGCTTTCGTTTTTAGGGTTTTGTTAGTCCGTTAGTTGTCTGGATTTAGGGCTAAGCCTTAGGGTTTTAAATCTTGCCTTTTCAAGCCAAAATCCAGTCATTTTTGAGAGCTTTTGAGCTTTCTTTTCTAGAATGCAAATTTTGAATGCAATGATTTCGCCAAAATGGTCTAATTTTCAATTGGAATGTTCATGCAGAGCTTAAACTTGTTTAAATGATGACCGTCAATGTGAATTTTTGTCTGATTGAATATTTTGACCAAATTTTGACTTTTTTGAAGTTTGATCCTAGGCATTGGAATTGATTTGTTTTCGCCTCGTGAAGTGTTAAAATGTGAAAAATCTTGTTATTTTGGCCTGTAGGAGCAAAATCGCTCCTGTCCCTCAGTGAAGGACGGGAGCTCATTTTCAAATATCTCATTGTCCTTGCAGAGTCCGGACAAATTTTACGTTTGAAGTGATAGAGAACGACAAGATCTTTCATTTGAATATAAATTGAAGATTTTCATGAGCGCGGAAAGGCCTCCAGAAGGAAAATCGCTCCTGTCCCTCAGTGAAGGACCGGAGCTACAATTCAAATTTCGCCATGTCCATGCAAGATTTTGATGACTCAGCAATTGGAGGACGTCCGAAGGAAGATACTTTGCCAAATGAATATAATTTGAGATGCAAAAACGAAGGAGAATGACCTATATTGACCAAATCGCTCCTGTCCCTCTCCAAGGGACCAGGGCGAGGTACCTTGTAGCTCTCGTCCCTCTCCCAGGGACCAGAGCGATTTCCTTCATTATGCAAAATCCAGACAAAGGTCAAGGAAAGTTTACGTTCAAAAACAAGGGAAAACATGAGATGAACGCATTGAATATAAATTGAAGATTTTTGGGACGTCCATAACAGTGTTAAATGCCTAGTTCGCTCCTGTCCCTCAGGAAGGGACCAGAGCGATTTTTGATATAATTGCTTTTCTTGCAAAGTTACAGATGATGTCGAGGCATGGACGAATGGAGTGAAGAGGGACGAATCCGTTGAATATAAACTTGGAACCTGGCAAAGTGAGGTAGTGGCCACAAGGGAAGGATCGCTCCTGTCCCTCTCCAAGGGACCAGGGCGATACATTGATGATAATACTCCCTACGCAAGTTCAAGGTCGTTCCTCCGAAGTTCAAGGTCGACACAAGTCAAGACAAGGTGGCGAGGGACATTTCAAGGCGTCTTCATCATGCGCAAACACTCAAAGGACGTTAAAATGAAGAAATTGACACCCTATAACATAGATCGCTCCTGTCCCTTAGGAAGGGACCAAGGCGATGTTAGATGCATTGGCCATTTCATGCAAAATTTACGTAAGGACAAGACATTGCAATGTTTTAGAGGGTCCATGGTATGGTAAAAGGATGATAAACAAGAGTTTTGAACGTGAAATGATCATTATTTTGAGCATGGAGACTATATCGCTCCTGTCCCTCTCCAAGGGACCAGGGCGATTTGCTTTGGATTCCTTGTTTTGCTTCAAGATCAAGCTAAGTCAAGACGTCTTAAGATAGCATATGGTCCAAGGCATCGTTTGAAGATAATTTGCAAAAGTGTTGAACGTCCAAACATTGCCAAATAATGTAAAAGCCTCACATCGCTCCTGTCCTTTGGACAAGGACCAGGGCGATATCATCAAAAGCACGCACGTTCCTTCAAAGATCAAAGCGAAGCAAGGTTAGGTAAGGTGAAGGACGACGTTTGAAGGGCATTACAATGAAGATCGAAGTGCAAAGTTGACAAGGTCAAGGAAAGGACATGGATCGCTCCTGTCCCTCTCCAAGGGACAAGGGCGATGATCCCTTTAATACACTCAAAACTTCATGCGAGCAAATGGAATAAGCGCAAAAGACACGAACAAAGGATGCTATTCGCCCACAATAAAAAAATCGAAGTTAAAAGATGCAAGATAGACATGAAAACAAGAAGATCGCTCCTGTCCTTTGGACAAGGACCAGGGCGATGTGCACTTAAAGGACACCCATATGCGCACACAAGGCGATCAAATTCGAAGGACCATCAAGGTGATCGATTTTTAACGTGGAGATGAAGGAGTTGGACGTAAGAAATGCAAAAGTCAAGACAAAATGGTGAATCGCTCCTGTCCCTCTCCAAGGGACCAGAGCGATGAGGTACGTCCCTTTGTTTTCCAATTTTGGCGCCAAACAAACAAATTTAAATTTCCTTAAATGCTAAATCGATTAAAAAATTGAAAATCCATTTTTATTTAGCATTTAATATGGCGTTATCTTTTATTAATTATTTTTTGCCTTTATTAAAAATCGAAATTCTCATTTAAAAAAAACGCAAGGCATTAATAATTAATTATTTAATCAATATAAAAATCGATTTGAAGCGCCCAATTAGGCAAGTCGGCCTTGTTATTTTATTGCAAATCATTTAAAAAATGGTTTTATTTGTCAAGTCGGCCTAAGAGGTGAAAGGGTATGAGCGCTATTTATAAGGGGAGTGAAACGTTCATTTTTACATAATCATTTTTACCTTTCTTCATGCGAATCAAGAAGAGGCGAATATAGTGCGAAGTGTGTTCAAAGGTGGTGCGATTTCAAACCAAAGGTGGCGCTAGTATCATCTTGTGTGGAGTGCGAATTGCGTTGAAGGCCAAAGGTGGTGCGAATTTCATTCATCCAAGGGTGGCGCGTAGTTATCAAAAGGTGGTGCGAATTTGAAGACCACACCAAGGGCGAATTTGGAGATCATTTAAGACCACGTCTAAGGCATTACTTGAAGATCACGTTCTCTCCAGAGGTGGCGAAGTATATTTTGAGGGAATCATATTGAAGATTATCTTATACCTCAAATTTTGCCTAGGCGAATTTTGTTTTTGCATTCTAGAGTTAGCTCTCTATCAAGGTATGGCGATTTAATTGTTATTGCTTTATTCATTCATCGTCATATTTCATTTTTGAATTTTGAAATTTTGAATCTCTTAGCTCAATCGTTGTTTTTTTTTAGGAAATGATAACTCTAGGGACTTATCATGAGGTTTCCTAAAACCTATCTCTCTTATCTACGTTATTTATTGCAAAATCTATTTCTTATAATGAAATGTTGTGTAGGTATGGCGACCCCAAAGGCGGGAGCATCCACCAGTCGCTCGGCTCTCATGAAAGAAGATCAGAAGACTGAAGAGGTGGAGACCAAGATCGTGTCCAAGTGGAGCAACATTGGAGATACAAACTTGGGAAACTTTAGCACGAAGAAGTTCCGAGAGGTCCCTTACATCGGCAAGCCATCACCTGTCGCCCGGAGAATAATAGAGAGTGGCATCATTAAGGCGGCCGGTTTTCCTCCAGCTATTCAGTGCCACGAGTTGATGATCGAGTGTGCCCGTCATTACAATCCACAGTCCAGGACAATTGTGTCCAATGAGGGAAACACTTTGACGTACCTTTCAGAGGAGGCCATAAGTGAAGCCTTCCATCTTCCAGAGCACAGGGACATGATATACAAGAGCATTGAAGGAGCTAGATCAGTGTACGATGACGATCCAGATGCTTGTCTAAGCATCATCAACAAGAACTGGCTACTCAAGAGTCGTCCCCGTCTGAGCAAAGTACCGAACACACCACACCGGATCGATTTCCAAGAGGAGTACAGAGATTTGATTACCATGCTCAACAGAGTTACAGGAGCACCTCATGCCTTCTATTTTGAGAAATGGATGTTTTATTTCATCCAGGTGATTGTTCAAGGAAAGGGTACAATACATTGGGCTAGGATAATTAGCCATTGCTTAGACGTACAATTGAGAAGACTCAGGGCTACTAAGTCCTTCCACATGAGTTCATACGTCATCTATGCCTTAATCAGGAGCGTCGAGTACGCAGGACTACCTCACAGAGGAGTGATTGGAAGAGGACCCGGCGAGGTCAGAGTTTGTGAATCCTATACCTACTTGCATCATCCACCAGGGAAGAACTACAAGTTAATCAATGATACTTTCACGATGAACATCACCAGGACGTTGCAAGGAGGGATTCACAACAGATTATCTCAGGATGCCCAGGAGTTAATCAAGAGGTACGGTGCTTGGTTCATTCAGTTTCCCAAGTTCACTTACATTAGAGTGTATGGATGCCCTTTACCTCCATATATGTTGCCGAGGTACCCGACAGATAGAATTGTGTTACTTGAAGTAACAAGGCAGTTGGCAGCATATGTGAAGGCATTCAGACACAGACATCAGAATGGAGTTCAGGTACCTATTATTTTGGGTAATTCAGTTGAGGTATGTCCCAATGTCTCAGCCATGGATGACGCAGAGAGGGAGTTAGCCTTGTATCCTTTTTCATCTTTTGCTTGGAGGAATAGTTTTGATCCTCATGGACATTTAGAAGAGACAGTCGGTAGAAGATTTAGACATGAATACCAAATTGAAGATTTTATGATGAATCTCCTAGATGATCTTGAAGTGAAACGCAAGATACATTCTAGATTGCCTTTGGATTTCATCAGGAAATGTAAGATTTACAGAGTAGCCGACCAAGCTCAGGACAACGGCAGGCACATCCAATCTTCATATGATAGAGAAAGTAAAACAATTAGTTTGAATTGGAATGAGCCCGAGGCCGTGGATTTAGATGATTTGATGGCACCAGTCTTGTCTTGTACTCGCAGATGGGTAGACATTCAACATCAGAAGTTGAGAGAACAAGGCATAGCCATGTCTTTTACTTTGGAAGAAAAGCCAGCCGAAGGTGGAGCCAGTGTTAGTGAAGGCAATCCTAATCCTAGGAATTCAGGTGAAGGTAACCTTCGATGTGCCAGTGAGGGCAATCTCCATCCGAGAGGTTCAAAGAGAAAGGAAAGATCAGAAAAGAAAGAGCCTTCCAAGAAAAAGCAAGGTGCTAACAAAGATCAAACACCAGGTACTTCTTCCAGGCCAGAAGATAGAACAGTTCGAGTGGAAGAATCCATGGAATCGATGGTACAGAATGATAGACAGGAGGAAGAACAGGCACAGCATGTTTCATCCGATGGATCTCTCCAAGACTATGATTTAGATAATGATAATGAAGTAACATCTCCTCCCAGACAAGAAGAAGTAGTACACAAAGAAATTCAAGTTCAAGAGACAAGATCAAATATCCCAGACTGGTTGAAGGAGAGATTGACTAAGGTGATCGTAATTGAGGACGAGGACAGTGCAATCGATCTAGAGAGCCTTGTTGGACGCTCACATATGACAACAGAGAAGAAGAAGGCTACAAAGATGTCCAAGATGATTCGAGATGGGACTGGATCTAGAAAACTGCAGATAGCTACACCGGCAGCAGACAAATATGAGGGTGAGATCCTAGCAGAGGACTATCATATACAGACTATTGAGTTAGGACCATCCACAGCAGAGCAGACTTTAGATGATGCCACCGACACATTTGAGGCATTGAAGGATAAGTTTAGAGAAGAAGTAGAAAAGAATAGAAAGCTTGAGAGAGAGGTCGGTGCATGGAGAACATATTTCAGTCACATCAATGAACCTTTGGGACGTCAGGATCCAGTTAGATCACCATTGCAGGCATTGCCCCTTCAATCAATCAATGAAGCAGAAAGATTCAGGAATATGGTTCAGCGTACATGTAATTGGATGGATAGATCTCACACGGTGGCCATTGAGTTTATTACAAGGATGTCGAAGATCACCCATCAGGCTATCCAAGTTCTTGAGATAATCCACAGATTGATGGCAACAGTAGCTGCATTTGCCCATACCAAGGACGTTGTCATCCCTGTCTTGAGAGTTATAAGACATACATCTAGAAAAATTTTAGCACAAGAGAGGATCTTAGAAGGTGATTCTCACAGTTTGTTTCAGTGGTCAACCTTACTCCATATAAAGAGTGTTCTCTTTGAGGACATCAGCGTTAGATGTGGTCAAGTTGAGGAGGTGATCAATCCGATCCAGGACAGAGTATTTGAGGTACTTCGTACCATTCTTGGCAGGAGGATCGAGGTCGAGACAGATGTGGATTTACAAGAGTTTGAGGATAGAATCACTATCATCTTTCGCAAGGACGCAGATGTTACAGATGAGCAGTATGATCAGATGTATGCCACCATGCTCCTGATTGATAGAACAAAGGAACTTGAACCTACTTGGGACACAGCTCTTCTAGATGCATTTGATCAAGTTATCCACTTAGAAGAGAGTATCAAGAATCTTCCCGAGATTCCAATCACAGAAATCGAAGGAATTGTGACAAAATTCATTGCATATGCTAAGAAGGAAAATTGGAAAGGGAATAAGATTCTAGATGAAAGGTTGTTACAGATGACATGACATCTTATTTCTCATTGGTTGATACCTCCTAGATTTTTGTGCCGAATTTAATATTTGGCTATGTATTTAATATTGTTCAGTAAAAAGGAGGTCATTTGTAATAAACCCTAATTAGGGTTTAGGTGTCATGATCTTGTCCGTTGATTTGCTTTCGATTTGGACCTTTCATTGTAATTGGGGATGCTATTTATACCCCCATTTTCATTTCATTTGTAATAGTCAGTTAATAGAGAATAGAGTTAAGAGCGAAATAGAGAGATTAGAATTGTAAGCAATTTTTATTTTGTAGCAAGATTGAGTCTTGAAGAGAGAAGTTCAAGCAATTGTTGTATATGATGACTTGGAAATCAATAAAATATTGAAGTTATGGTGTTTTGTTGCAAGTTCCTTGAGTTATCTTCATGGTTGTTGGATGTACTTGAATCACGCTCAATCAAAGTAGTTTGTTAATTAGAAAGACTAAGTGTGAGATTTGATATTTGGTAGGATTCGCAATCCAAACCACTAGCTTCTTGCTGATTGTAAGAACGCCTTGCGTGGTCGACTGGAAAACACCTTGAGTCCTTAACCTTCAAGCATTTTCGTATCTAGGATATGTACCTTCGTAGTAGTGTCCTTGATCTTTGATGCATTGAACATCATTATTACCTTAGAAGATCGCACTAATTTCAGTTGAGTTGTTGTCTCATGGCAAAATTGAAATTGGTTGAGTCTTGCCAAATCTCATTCATGCTAAGTCGTTCATAGGGTTAGGCTAGATTAGACCTCTTAAGCCCTATCTTTTTCCATTTTTTGAAAGTTCTTTTTAGATTAGTGAAATCTTCGAGCTATTGAATCCGTAAGACGCCTTGAAGGAAACAGCAAATCACATCATACCACTAAAAAAGCTTGTCCACACGTGGAGACCCCACTAAAAGAACCTTGGAGTCTATCTAACTGATCCTTTTTGCAGATCTTCAGCAGTTAGAGACTATTTTCTCAAGAGAGGATAAGATGCCTAATGGTATTTTATTCTGTGTATGATTGTGTACAAAATACACGTCAACACATCCCTACCTAAAAGCAATAATATATCTTGTGGGGGGTAAGGACAGACAGATCTGACCATGCGTCAGATCTGGTCTGCCACTATTTAAGAAATTAAGAAAGACTGTCATACGTGTTGCAGTCTATATTAATATTACTCCCAATATTCTGCATTCAATCATTATTAGACTTCCTATATGTGTTGCAGTCTATATTAATATTACTCCCAATATTCTGCATTCAATCATTATTAGACTTCCTATATATTAAGCATACGCATTAAACACATCCCTGTGCATTACTGTTATAAATTTAGTATGACACGTTAATATATACCATATATTTTATGAAGTTATTGGCGAGAAATATATTCTTGATATAATATGCCTGATTATTATTTCTTATGTTTGATTCAATATCATCCTTTTGTGCCATTAATATTTCATTTGGTTAGAGTTTAGCATAACTTACCTGGGTGTTCTATTTCAGAATCCGAATTACTTTTCACTCTTATCTGTGATGACTGGAGTGTCATTGTGCATACAGGTGGATTGAGCCGATATATCATTATAAATGTTGTGGATACTTATGAAATTGATCGAATTCCTATATAAATGTATTTGCACACAGTTACGGTTCTGCTCCTAGTACTTGTGGCTGATTGCTTTTCTGGAATACCGTGCTTATGACCATGCATTTGAGCAATCATATATTTGAGTATAATTTCTGATCGTTCTTCCAGTCTTATCTCCATATGACCATACGATGATTGAAGGAGAGGATATGTCTCAGTATGCTTCTGTGTTTGATCTTGATCTTTGTGCCAATGCGATATGGGTGGATGTTATTCATGCTTTCTTAATCCTTCTTAAAAGGCCTTGGAGAATGGTGGATACACCACCTTCGTTCCCTGTCTTAGCACCCCGCTGTGTATCAAATATATTAATCCCCATTCCCTTACATACCCACCGATGGAGGTGTGATACGAAGAGTTATGCCTTTATCATCACATCTTTTGCAAATAATTAACCAAGCAATCTTAGCCTTAACTAATTACTAATGATCGGATTGCCTTCATAATCTTTAATCGCACCCTTTTTCCTCATTCCTTAGTCCAAGAATCGTATTCAACATGATATTGTGATAACATATCTTGCTTTAATTATATATTTATATATTTATATTTAGTTTCTACGATTATATTATTAATTTATTTTTATTTTAATGAATGATTAATACTACTATTAACATCGATATTTAATTACATAATAAATGATAATTTATTATTATGATGAAGAATCACAAAAACTAGTATTAATTACATCACTAGGATGTGGGGTTATAACAACCCTCTCACTTTAGAGGAAAATCGTGAAGTCTCATAAATGAGACGATTTTCCCATATTATTAAATGTTTTAATTATCGTATTTATTTAATCACAATAATCAAATGTCCAAAGAGGGGTTATGACAGTGTATGTGTATTTATATTTAACACGCTACCCTTGTGTAATAAAAGACGTGTTAATTAAATGTAATCAACTTAATGAAAGGATGTGATTGTTATTATGGAAGAGGACTCTAGAGGGAGATGTGTTGGTTGACATATCCAATGTGCGGGTATATAGTTTGATCCTCTTCACATTTCCAAGATATTGATTATTCATTAAAAGGCAAATCAGATATTATACAAGCAGATCAAATCAACTGTAATCCTTCAGCAGTTAGAAAACATATAAGCAGATCGTGTTCACTCAGTCATATACAAGCAGATTTTAGAGCACATTCCTCAGCAGATCGAGTATATCATCTTCAGCAAATTATCTCGAGTAGTTCGGATTATTCTTCTACATATTGTGGTTGATGTTCAACAGATTGTTAACTTGTCACCAAGTCGTGATCTTCATACAAGGCGTATAGAATCGATATTGCATTGATTGATTCTAGATTGAATTAGCTTATTGTATAGCTTCAAGTGTGAAGCCTTTGTAAGGACATTTGCTAATGTATTACAAGAGATTAATTGTTGGGTTTTTCACCTTCAAGAGGAAGGTTTTCCCAGGATATATTCTGTGCATTTGTGTTTAATTTACTGTCTATCTAATCTGATCATAAAACTTAACATGGTATCAAAGCCACGGTGAAAGAAGATCGTGATCAGATTCTCTACAACTCAGTTTTCTCTTCTCTCTCCCTCCTTCGAGAAATATCCTCTTAAGTCTCAAAAATGGTCAACGACCTTAAAGTTGAAGATAACTCCAATGGTTTTCTTTTCATATCAGCATTATCAACCAATGTTCCTACAGACAGTGATACATGGTTAATTGATAGTGGTGCCTCTCGACATATCATCGGTTATTGGGAACACCTTTTTGATCTAGTGGAGAAAGAGTCACATCTCCAAGTTATTATTGGGGATGATGCACGCTATGCTGTAAGACGAGTTGGTGCTACATCTCTAAACCTTCAATCTGGAGTTTCTCTACACCTAAGTGATGTATTGTTCGTGCCAGGAATCAAGAGAAACCTTGTGTCTATTTCAGCCTTGGAAGATAAGGGCTATCAAATTGCATTTTCTGAAGGAAGAGTTCTTGCTTGGCCTAAGAACTCCAGCATCAAGATTGCTTGTGTGATCGGAAATCGACATGAGAGTTTATACAAACTCTCCACTTTCCCTGTTCAAGCTCTTATTCATGATTCTTCCAGTTCCAACGAACTCTGGCACAAAAGCCTTGGACATCCTCACTATAGGGCTCTTCCATCATTGGAGAAGATGGTAAAAGGTATTCCTAAACTTATTCATGTAAATGATGGTACTTGTAAAGGTTGTGCTATGGGCAAAAATATTAAAAGTCCTTTTCATAGCAGTGAAAGTAGGTCTGAAGAAATACTAGATCTTGTACATTTAGATTTATGTGGTCCAATGTCAGTTCCATCCCTAAGTGGATGTTTGTATTATGTAACTTTTATAGATGACTACTCTAGGAAGACTTGGATTTATTTCTTAAGATCTAAAGAGTCTGATGAAGTCCTAAGTAGGTTTAAAGTGTTTAAAGCTCTTGTAGAAAATTTATCTAGAAAGAAAATTAAAATTTTAAGGTCTGATAATGGAGGTGAGTACACCTCGGGTAGCTTTTGTGATTTTTGTATTGAGGCAGGGACCAAGAGGGAGTTCTGTGTTCCTTACAACCCTCAACAAAATGGGGTTGCTGAAAGGAAGAACAAATCTATTGTTGAAGCTGTAAAAGATATGATTCATGATGAAGACCTTCAGATTTTTCTATGGGTAGAAGCCTCTAGAACAACAGTGTATGTTCAAAATAGATGTCCTCATTGGATATTACAAAATATGACTCCTACAGAAATCCTTTTCAGGTATCAAGCCTGATATCAGCCACTTGAGAATGTTTGGTTGTCCTGTGTATGTTCATATTCCCAAGGACAAGAGAACCAAGTTGGAACCTTCTGGCAAGTGAGGAATATTTGTGGGCTACAATGAAACCTCCAAAGCCTACTGTATTTACATTCCTGGTCAGAAGCAAGTAGAAGTTAGCAGGGATGTCACATTTGAGGAAGATGCTGCATTCAGGAAATCAAAGGGCTCATGCATGGAGATAGATGATGAGACCCCTCAAGACATGGATGTTGATCATGCTTCTGAGATTTAGAGGGAGACTATAGAACCTGATATGAGTAATGACCCAATTGAACCTTTGGATCCCATTGATGGGCCTAGAGATATTGTTGTGTCTCAAAAGAGACCTCTTTGGGCGCGAAACACTATGGAGGAAGCATAATAGTTTGCCGCTCCTAGAGGCACATTCAGAGAAAGCAAAAAACCTCAAAGATTTTCTGGTTATGTTGCATTAATGTGTAAGCTTATTGAGTCTGAACCTTCTAGTGTAGAGGAAGCCGCAAAACAACAAGTTTGGAAAGATGCAATGGATGAGGAGTATCAATCCATTCTCAAGAACAATGTGTGGGATATTGTGCCTAGACCAAAAGGGAAGTCTGTTGTATCTTCCAAGTGGTTGTACAAGATAAAACATGCAGTTGATGGTAGCATTGAAAAGTACAAGGTTAGATTTGTGGTTCGTGGCCTCTCTCAACAAGAGGGAATAGACTACGAAGAAACATTTGCTCTTGTTGCTCACTATACTTCCATTAGAACCATCATTGCCATTGCAGCAACTAAGGGATGAAGTTGCATCAGATGGATGTGAAGACTACCTTTCTCAATGGTGTGATTGAAGAAGTCTACATCGAGCAACCTGAGGGGTTCGTGATTCATGGGAAAGAGTCTCACGTGTGTAGATCGAAGAACGCCCTATATGGTCTTAAACAGGCTCCTCGGGCTTGGTATGAAAGAATTGACAGATACTTAGTGGGTTTGGGTTTCTGCAAGAATGATGCTGATCAAAACCTTTACTTCAAGGTATTCAATGGTGATATGTTGATCTTGGTACTTTATGTTGATGACCTATTTGTTACCGGAGAAGATCATCTCATTGATAGATGTAAGGAGTTGACTTCCAAATTCGAGATGAAGGACTTAGGACTTATGCACTTCTTTCTAGGGTTGGAAGTTTGGCAAAGGCCCAATGGGATTATCCTAAGTCAAGGAAAATACACCATCGATATCTTGAAGAGATTTGGAATGACAGATTGTAAATCTATGTCCACACCAATGTAAACTAACTTGAAGAAATTGAGGGAAGTTGCAGCTAGTTCAGGTCTTGTGGACCCTACTATGTACAGACAATTGATTGGGGTCCTTGATGTATCTAGTTAACACTAGACTAGATATTTGCTATGCAGTGAGTGCACTTAGCCAGTTCATGAGTGAACCTAGAAATATACATCTAGTTGCAACCAAGCATATTTTGAGATACTTGCATGGCACAGTTGAATATGGTTTGAAATACTCTTCCAGTGTGGACCTGATTCATGAAGGATATTCTGATTTTGATTGGGCAGGAAGTGTTACTAATCGGAAGAGCACCTCTGGTTGTTGTTTTAGCTTGGGATCTGCTATTATTTCCTGGTGTAGTAGGAAGCAGTCTTCAGTAGCTCTGAGCATTGCAGAGGCAGAATACATTGCAGCATGTGTGGCAACTTGCGAAGCAGTTTGGCTTCATAAGCTCCTTGTAGGATTGTTTGGACAATCATTGGAGCCTGCTACCATACATTGTGATAACCAAAGCTGTGTGAAGCTTTCAGTCAATCTAGTATTTCATGATAGAACGAAGCATGTAGAGATTCAATACCACTATATCAGAGATATGGTACAAAAGAATGCTGTTCAGTTGAGATACATTTGTACTGAGGAACAGACGGTTGACATTTTCACCAAGCCTCTTGCGAAAGTGAAATTTGTGCATTTTCGAGACAAGCTTGGAATTGTGGAGAATGAAGCCCTTGTTGAGAGGGAGTCTTAGCATCAGTGATTACTTGATGTGTATTATAATGCATTCTTCTCTGTGAGAGAAGTTTGAGGTGCAAGCCCTTGTCATGCATTCTTCTTTGTGAGAGAAGTTTGAGGTATTAACCCTTGTTGAGTTTTCTTCTCTGTGAGAGAAGTTTGAGGTTTCAGCCCTTATTATGCATGCTTTTTTGTGAGAGAAGTTTGAGGTATCACCCCTTGTTGTGCATTCTTCTTTGTGAGAGAAGATTGAGGTTCCAACCCTTGTTCCACCCTCTGCGAGTAGGTATGGTGGATGTCATGTGAGAGACTCCATGACTTAGCATTTGTGTGTATTCATCCTCTGGGAGTAGCCATGAGGGATGTGACTATGTAACTTAGGTGTCGAGAAGGATTCCTCCCTAGCTAAGAGGGAGTATTGATGTAGAGCTTCGGTTGGACTCATCAGGTTCGACTTAGCCATTAAATGTGTGAATGGCTATCGATTTTATAATATGTATGTGTATTTATATTTAATAGGCTACCCTTGTATAATAAAAGACCTGTTAATTTAATGTAATCAACTTAACAAAAGGACGTGATTGTTATTAAGGAAGATGACTCTAGAGGGAGACGTGTTGGTTGACATATCCAATGTGTGGGTATATAGTTCGATCCTCTTCACACTTCCAAGATATCAATTATTCATTAAAAGGCAGATCAGATATTATACAAGCAGATCGAATCAACTATCCTTCAGCAGTTAGAAAACATATAAGCAGATCGTGCTCACTCAGTCAGATACAAGCAGATTGTAGAGCACATTCCTCAGTAGATCGAGTATATCATCTTCAACAAATTATCTCCAGCAGTTCGAATTATTCTTCTACATATTGTGGTTGATGTTCAACAGATTGTTAACTTGTCACCAAGTCGTGATCTTCATTCAAGGCGTATAGAATCGATATTGCATTGATTGACTCTAGATTGAATCACCTTATTGTATAGCTTCAAGTGTGAAGCCTTTGTAAGGACATTTGCTAATATATTACAAGAGATTAATTGTTGGGTTTTTCACCTTCAAGAGGAAGGTTTTCCCAGGATATATTCTGTGCATTTGTGTTTAATTTACTGTCTATCTAATCTGATCATAAAACTTAACAAAAGGGAGAGAGAGCATTTTTTATATATATATTTCTTCTCTTTATGATATCGACATGTATACATATATAAGTGGAGAAACATGTCATGAGGGGACATGTCTCCACAATGTGGAGCCATGTCCGTTCATGACATGGCCCTCTGTCAAACAATACAACATTTGCCAAAGGGTGCTTTCAAGAGGCCTGATCCTCAATCGGTTTAGTTAACATAAAAACCAAAAACAATATTATGAAAGCCGCTGATATGCTGTGCATTACATTTGATCATTACTTGATCTAGGTATGTTTGATATAATAAATACAATCATTTCTTGATCTGTTATATATAAAACAATGTTGCCGTCAATGATCATTGCTCGAAACATGGCAAGAGAAGATGAAATAGAATCTGATTACATAGATTAATATACTTGTATCTGTATAGTATTTCGATCAAATACAAGGATGATGGTTTTACAAAGCTTTTGAAATAATTATTCTTATAGGCACAAGAAATGTGTATGTGTATGTATGTCGGTTCATATAGTGGACTGACATACACATACATACTTATATATATATATATATATATCTATATATATATATATATCTATATATATATATATATATGCATCGACACTCCCTCTTAGCTGGGGAAGATAATCAAGTATATATCAATGGAGATATCACCTTACTCATGATATCAGAGGATGTTTCAAGAAGATCAAGTCACATGACATTCTTCACATATACATCCAAGTTATGGTATGTGCACTGACATCACGTCTCATGATGTCTACCATAACAGGTCATGACATTTCCATGGATATTACGTTGCATAATATCCACCATGATTATCTCATAAGGAGCATAATGATATTCAACTGATATCAAGGCTCATGATATCTATCAATAAGTCCAAGATATACTAACTATCATGACATGTCCATAAATATCAAGTCACATGATATTCATCATGATAGTGAATTAATCATTGTAAAGTCGTCACCTTACAATGTTAGATACAAGTGTTCATTATTTGAAAGATCGTCACCTTTCAATAATGTACACAGGGTAGGCCCACAAGTCATAGAGTCACACATATGACAAAAGAGTTTACACATTAAACATCTTTATTTATATTAATACAAATAAACAATTTTGAGATTCAATCTCAATAACTTACATTTCAACCATACCAAGTTTCTTCCTAAAGTGTTCAACTTTTACTTTGGGGAGAGGCTTGGTGAGAATGTCTGCTGTTTGATTGCTCTTATTAATATACTCCAACTGGATCACATTCCTTTCTACCATGTCTCTCACATAGTGGTAAGGAATCTCTATATGTTTCGATCTATCATGGAATATTGGATTTACAGACAGTTTGATGCAACTTTGATTGTCACAATGGATGATAGTAGGTTTCAGAGGCTCACCAAATAATCCCACAAGCAATTTTCCGAGCCATACTGCTTCTCTTGCTCCCAAAGATGCTGCAATATATTCGGCTTCTATTGAGCTTTGAGCTATTGAAAACTGTTTTCTGGATAACCAAGAAATCATAGCTAATCCCAAATTGAAGCAACACCCTGATGTGCTTTTTCGAACATTTTAATATTTGAGACCATATCCAACAGTACCTTGAAGGTACCTCAATATATGCTTCGCAGCAACAAGATGTATCTCTCGAGGTTCACACATAAACTAGCTCAAAGCATTCACTGCATAGCAAATATCCGGTCGAGTGTTAACCAGGTACATCAGTGATCCAATTATCTGTGTGTAAAGAGTAGGATCTGCAAGTCCGGATTCTGCTGCTGCTTCCTTTAGTTTATGTAAGTTGGTTTCCATGGGTGTCGACATTGGTCTGCAGTTCCACATCCCAAATCTCTTAAGAATATCAATAGTGTATTTCCCTTGATTTAGAAAAATACTATTTGATTTTTGCCAAACTTCCAATCCAAGGAAGTAATGTAAACTGCCCAAGTCTTTCATATCAAATTCTGATGCCAGGTCCTTCTTACATTGAACAATAAGGTGATCTTCTCCTGTAATTAGCAGATCATCAACATATAGGATTAGTATCAACATATCACCATTAATTATTTTAAAGTAAAGATTTGGATTTGCATCATTCTTGGAGAATCCTAGACCCAATATATAGCTGTTGATCCTCTCATACCAAACTCGGGGAGCCTGTTTAAGTCCATATAAGGCTTTCTTCAGTTGCACACATGTGAAGCTGCATCATGAATCACAAGACCTTCAGGTTGTTCTAGATAGACTTCTTCTTCAATAGTCCCATTCAAGAATGTAGTTTTCACATCCATCTGATGGATCTTCTAGCCTTTAGCTGCTGCAATAGCTATGACTGCTCTAACGGAGGTATACCGGGCAACAGGTGCAAATGTCTCTTCATAATCAATACCTTCCTTCCATGAGAATCCTCTGGCAACAAAATGTGCTTTATGTTTCTCTATATTGCCATCTGCAGCATGTTTAATTTTGAAGAGCCACTTGGACGAGACAACAGATTTCACTTTTGGTCTAGGAACTATGTCTCTTTCAAACCCTTTGAACCACGATCCTCTAGTTGCTCCCTCTGTCACGGAAGCATACTCTGCTCACTAGGTTCCAATCATGGAAAATACCTTGCCCATGGTTGCTTCTGATGGATTTTTAGACTCCCTCTGAATGTTATTTCCTCCTCTTCGAAGAAACGCCTTTAGCCACCAACTCAATCTTATGACAGCTAGCATCAAGTTCTTCCTTCCTTGAATGCAATCTCTTATGCTTCTTGATCCGTCCTGAAAGCGTCTCAAAGAGATTAATAATAGTTCATCTAATGAAGCATACATAATTCACTATCAGAGTTATAGCATGAAATACTTATCTCATTTATTCTAATATACACTGGAACAACTTACTTATCACCTTTCTTCTAACATCATGTGCATTTGCAGCCATATTTGGCACCTCCAAAAGTAATTCAAGATTAATATGCATGGGGTAAGGCATTTTCCTCTACCACTCAAGTTATACCAATACTGTGAACTTGGCAAGTAGACTATGACAGATGCAGCCACCTAATTGATACCAACGGAGCAATAATTCAGGCTCAAGATTTCCAAAGAATCCACTCCGTGGTCTCAGAAGACCATTAGCCGAAGCCATGTGAAAGTAACAATCATATGCATTGTGGACATCGCGATGCTCAACATCTCCATAATGAAGAGCATCTCTAGGCCATTGAACAAAGAAGGCTTGTTCATATTATTCCATAGGTACTGAGAAGGTGTCGAACCACAATAGCTGTTCAAGAATGGAATTAGGTAATTATAACGTTGGTTACTACCGCTTCTACTTCAACAATGACAATTATCAATTTGGTTACAATTATAACTAAAACCGTCAGTGAGACGTGTATGAATGCCATCTACCCAAGTTGCATTTCCCACATCAATCACAGACAAAGCAATTGAGTCGCTCAATCTCCTTCTCAATGGAATTATCAAAGTCCATCAAAATCCCCCACGCCACGTCACCTATCCGAGCTAGGCTCTGTACGACCTTTACCTGCATGCTTAGTCAGGAGCTTTCACAATATATTTGATTAATATCGGGGATTATATCAGCCTCATACATGTCTAGAACCTTGAAAATCTTTTCAGGCGCCTGTCTGCCAGCCGCCACGGCTTCAGTGAAGCAGAGAATTCTAGTTATTGGTTCTTTGGTGATTTCTGCGATATAGGGAGCCCTCAGGTGCGTAAAACCCACAAATATCTAAACGCATAGCGACTACTCTCTTGTAAATAGAAATCGGATGCTGATGTGAAACTGTGATAAGTTGCCTCTTCAGTCATGAAGGTATTTTGCTTGATGGAGTACAGGCAGATTCGCTGATTGAGATTGAGTTCGCTAATTGATGATCTTGGGGCTACTTAGCCCAAAATCGTTCCTTCCAAATGACTCCGCTGTGGGTGGTGCATGATTGGTTTTTGATTCATCATTGCACAATCGCTTGTCCAAAATATTAATCGCCCAAGCTTAGTAATCAAAATCGGTAAGCATCACTTCACCTTAATGCTGTAATGGATCAGCTTGGATGATTCACTTGTATGCAAGCAACATTGGTTTGAATTCAATCAATGAAATGATTGAGTTCAAACTTATAACAATTCCTTTCACAATGCACCAGTGGCTTATATTGAATAGTTTGCATTTGAAAAAAAATCATGACCCTTGCTATTTATTCAACGGCCTCATTTGGATTGGTAAATGTGATTGGGTATTGCTTCGTTGGGAGGCTAATGTGATCTAATCGCCACCCTCATTAATGGCATTTGGGTGCCTTTCATGAATGCTTTGCATCGTTCATTGAATGAACACTTCAATTTGTCTTCTAGCATGCCATATGAAATGTGATACCTCTGAAAATATCCACAACATATTTTAAGTGGTCGCTTCCTAAGTCGCTAGCTCCTCAATTCGCAGATGATGTGCATCAAATATTTGGAATTGCTATTCCTAAATGTAATCGTTGTGTATTTGCATTCACCATCGGAAGCCTCTTCACGATTTGCCAATTTGGATAGGGGCCGATACATCACACGTTGCTCAGCCACTTCGATTCAATGTCACCATATTGAATATCTGACGCTATGTATTGAATGATCAATGCCTCCAGTGAAGTTGCAACACACTAACAATGAAGTCGTAGATGTTGAAATCAGAATCACCACCCTTGTCTAAATGTGAATGCCCTTCGTATTCATGTTTAAATTCCTATGAATGAGCAAGTTTCTGATTGCTGTATAGTTATCTGGATAGTGCCTTTCAGGATCTTCCTTTAAGCTGTAAGGCTATCTCCAAAGGAGCCTGGCTCTGATACCATGTTAAGATAAATTAAATTTAATTCAGACTGATGCAATTCTTACAATATGCAGATTATAATGTACTTATTTCTTCTTTTGATTTCAGGGTATATATTCAGAATTTAATCCTTAACAAATATGAATGTTAATAATGATAATGTATTGATGAGATGCTGATGTACTTCTTTTCTTCAAGTCTGAGATTGCCGATCAAAGGGAGAGAGAACATTATATATATATATGTCTTCTCTTTATGATATCGGCATGTATAAATATATATGTGGAGAGACATGTCATGAGGGGACATGTCTACACAATGTGGAGCCATGTCCGCTCATGACATGGCCCTCTCTCAAACAATACAACACTTGCCAAAGGGTGCTTTCAAGAGGCCTGATCCTCAATCGGTTTAGTTAACATTGAAAGCAAAAACAATATTATGAAAGCCGCCGATCTGCTGTGCATTACATTTGATCATTACTCGATCTAGGTATGTTTGATATAATAAATACGATCATTTCTTGATTTGGTATATATAAAACAATGTTGCCGTCAATGATCATTGCTTGAAACATGGCAAGAGAAGATGAAATAGAATCTGATTACATAGATTAATATACTGTATCTGTATAGTATTTCGATCAAATACAAGGATGATGATTTTACAAAGCTTTTGAAATAATTATTCTTATAGGCACAAGAAATGTGTATGTGTGTATGTATGTTAGTTCACAACTGACATACATACATACATACTTATATATATATATATATATATATATATATATATATATATATATATATATATATATATATATATATATATAATCAATATAAACGATCATCCTTATATCTGACCAAAGCTACTATGCATCAACAATCCCCAACATTTTTTTCTTGAAATTTTAACAATTATAAGCACCACAAGCACCTGTTAGGGTGAGAAAATGATAACCAAAACACTGCAGAAAGTAACCCTTCCACTTTCTGATCACTGAGAGCCCAAACTGGGAGGGTGAGAGCATATAGTGACGAGATCGTTAGATGCAAATCTGAGATGCTGATTACAATACTGGGCAGCAAGCTAGCCCCTTCCGCTTATACAACGGGTAATGGAAAATCCTAAAATCACTTGGCGGTAAACCAGCCAAGGACAATACAAACAATTGAAATGAGCAATCACTCTACTGCTTATGCAGCGGGAGGACTAAAATGAAGATTACTATCAACTCGACCGCTTATTCAGCGGGATGACTGAAATGAAGATTACTATC